>NW_027271141.1:0-206800 GCF_040938485.1 Diadema antillarum
TGTGGACATATCTGGAGATAAAATAGCAAGGTATGGGGGGGGGGGAATAGATGAAGAAGCAGAAGAGCAAGTATACACGTACACAAGCATAAGACCAGGAGTATTCAACAAGAAAAGACAGAGCCCTGACCAAAATCGATAGCAACAAAAAGGAGATAGACAATGTGAAAGAGAAGCAGGAGGGGATAATGTTTGAAGTGGATTCTCTGAAAGAGAAGCTCCATGCTCAAGAAAAAGAAAATGAGAAGCTTCATGAGCGCCTGATTGACTTGGCAGCAAGACAAATGAGAAATACGCTCGTGTTCCAGGGTTTTCCAGAAGGAGTGGAAAACAATAACTGTGAGAAATTCATCAAATCATTTGCCAGCTCTCACCTGCAGAAGGAGGATGACATAATCATAGAAAGAGCACACCGCAGTGGAAATGCCTCATCAAATCTCAACCCACCCAAGCCGAGACCGATCATTGTTGCTTTCAATCGGTTCCAAACCAAAAGGTATGATCCTGTCCAACGCCCGCAGATTCCTGAAGGGTAAGCCGTTTGAGCATAATGGAGAACACAAGATCTACGTAGACGAGATGCTGCCACGGGAAATCTGGGAACAGAGGAAAACACTGACCCACATTAAGGGAAAGCTGAAAGAGGAGAATGCGAATAGAGTGGTGTACTTTAAGTACCCGGCTCGACTCTTTTACAAGGATGGAAAGAATGGAAAGGAGAGAGAGCACAAGGTGAAATGAACACAGAACACCATGTAAAGGAAACAAGAAAAGAAGAAATGTATGATAAAGTTTAAATAGGTGTGTAAGAAAAAAAAGAGCATTCTAGAAAAAGTAAGAAAAATGAAGCAGGACGCCTGTGGGTTCCCTTGAGAATGCGAAGCTAAAGTCAACCTTTGTTGTGATCCTTTTGTTTTGTTGTCTTGACCTTTGTTTTTTTTTTTTGTTGGACCAGAAAATATGGTGGCATACTGGAAGAACATTCTCTGTCATAATGGATCTAAAATTGATGACACATAATGTTAATAGACTGGGGGACTTTAAAGCACGAAAACATTATTTTGATTTTATGCTGAAACAAAAGAAAGACATTATTCTTTTACAAGAAACACACTCTACAGAAAAAGATGAATCGATTTGGAGAAACCAAGTAAGATCAGAAATTATCTATAGCGATGGGACTTCTATGAGTAGAGGTGTGTGCACGATAGTTAGAAAGACACCTGATATTAAACTGCAGGATTCAGTAAAAGATGATAAGGGATGCTTTTTGTTTGTAAAAGTAGAAGTTAATAAGAAAATTTATGCAATATGTAATGTTTACGCACCAAATAGTGAGAAGGAGCAGGTAGATTTTTTTAACAAAGTGGAACTTACCCTCCAAGAGTATGTTGATATCAGGGATATATTGATTGTTGGTGGTGACTTTAATCTGATCCAAAATTTGAGCTTGGATAGAGCACGTGGCTCAATGAAATTTGTTTGGAACCATTCTGTGAACTGCATTGAACATATCAAGATGTTTTTTGGAGTGGTAGATATATGGAGAGCCAGAAATCCAAATATGAAAAGTTTCACATGGAGTAGGCAAAACCCTTTGGGGCAATTCCACGGTACGTAGGACACAGATGCCGAAAATTCAAAATAATATTTGTTTCAAACACCATACATTTTCAGACAATACTTGAGTTGAAGTTTTAAGAATCATTATGTTTTTCAATAAAAGCGGCCATTTTGATTTTCAAAATGGCTGCCAAAATATGCCTGTAACTCAATGGTGAGAAAGAGTGTATTGTCACATAATTTACCCTCTGTATATCCACTTTACTAGTACTCTAAACAACAATCTTTTATATGTATGCAGTTACCAGACATGTCTTTTGCCACATGATAGAAAGAAAAAGCTGGTTGCTTTAAAGAATTTTATCAAAACTTTTGATTAGTTTGACAATGATGAATGTAACGTCAGTTACCAAAAACAAGGAATTTTTAACTTTATTCATCAAAGAAAGTGAGCTGTATGATGTAACTTAGGATTTCTAATGTATGCCCATATGCCTTCCTTTCAATACCAGAAAATAAGGATACTTGGCATACTGGAAAGTCAAATGAACACATCAAAATGTGTAACGTCAGTTAACGAAACGTCATATACCAGTATGTAACGTCAGTTACCATGACAGCAATCATAACTTAGGTAAATTTTTTAGACTTCAGCCAATCAATACTCCTGGGAAGTCAAAGGTTATCAACAAAGAGCAGCAATCCCTTTGATAGGGAATGATGTCATCACCATGGTACACTGTATGTCCATGAATACATTTTTTGTGGTTCATTTTATCGTATTTATTTATTTATATTTTTTTTGGTGGAGGGGGCTTGAGCTTTTGATTTTCGGTTCAGCACAAGTTTAAGGTTAAATCATCTGGAAGTTTAGGTTTACCACATGCAATATATAATGCACTCAAATTACTATACAGTACATTCACAGTCCTACGGGATGATAAAGCTACCAAATTTGTAGACCTAATCAATGATGTGGTTGCATGGTAACCACCTTTTTCTATTAAAAAGCTTGTGTACAGCTGTATACCAACAGTTTCATAATCTTTAGTAATGACTACTTTTGCTAGCATTTTTCTTTTTTTTCTGGAAGCTTAGTGAAGTTTCTACCTCAAGGCAAATGCAGGAAGAGATATATTTCTTCGCTTGCACTTAAATGTTTGGTTTAGTTCATATGGCACTTCTTGAAATGGTACATAAGCAGGCCTGACATATGGCATGTACTGTCATTACTGTTTGAAACTAATACTGATGTTGCTCAAAGTGAGAGGTGATTCTAGGGTAAAATAAAAAACTGTTCATATTTGTTGATTACTTTATTTCATTCATGCAGGGACATTTTTGTAACAATACATGATAATTATGAACAGGAAGATTCGTTTATATTGATCTTAGAATTCTTTCATTCCAAAGTCCTATTTCTTGGTATCTGGGATGTATTTGCAAGCCTTGATATACCAGTGAAAAGGAAAAGAAAAACAATTACATTCCTTCAAGCAAGGAATAAACAAATGCCCCTTTGACCAAAAAAAGCATGCTTCTTCTTCACAGAAAAGGATATTAAAAATGTAACACTATTCATTTAAATCATTATTGTCCCCGCCGAACGAGTTCGAGCAGGGGACTATGAAATGGGCTCCGTACGTGTGTGTGTCCGTGTGTCCGTCCGTCCGTCCGTCCGTGTGTCCGTGTGTCCGTGTGTGCGTCCGTGTGTGATCAAAATCTTCAATTTGCTACTTCTCTGTCATTTATGAGCCAATTTTGATTCTGTTTGCTTTATATGATAGCACTACATGGAAGCTTTGAAACTTATACACAGAATTTCAGTTGTGACCTTTGACCTTGACCTTTGACCTACATTGTACATTTTGCTACAAAATGCTACTCCTTCGCCATTTCTAACCCGATTTCGATTCTGTTTGCTTTATGTGATGGCACTAGGTGAGGGCTTCAAAACTTCTACACAGAATTTTGACCTTTGACTTCTTTGACCTTTGACCTTGATTTTTGACCTGTATTGTACATTTTGCTACAAAATGCTACTTCTTCGCCATTTCTAACCGATTTCGATTCCGTTTGCTTTATGTGATGGCACTAGGTGAGGGCTTCAAAACTTCTACACAGAATTTTGACCTTTGACTTCTTTGACCTTTGACATTGATTTTTTGACCTATATTGTACATTTTGCTACAAAATGCTACTCCTTCGCCATTTCTAACCCGATTTCGATTCCGTTTGCTTTATGTGATGGCACTAGGTGAGGGCTTCAACACTTCTACACAGAATTTTGACCTTTGAATTCTTTGACCTTTGACATTGATTTTTTGACCTATATTGTACATTTTGCTACAAAATGCTACTCCTTCGCCATTTCTAACCCGATTTCGATTCCGTTTGCATTATGTGATGGCACTAGGTGAGGGCTTCAACACTTCTACACAGAATTTTGACCTTTGAATTCTTTGACCTTTGACCTTGATTTTTTACCTACATTGTACATTGGCTACAAAATGCTACTCCTTCGCCATTTCTAACCCGATTTCGATTCCGTTTGCTTTATGTGATGGCACTAGGTGAGGGCTTCAAAACTTCTACATAGAATTTTGACCTTTGACTTCTTTGACATTTGACCTTGATCTTTTTACCTATATTTTACATTGGCTACAAAATGCTACTCCTTCGCCATTTCTAACCCGATTTCGATTCCGTTTGCTTTATGTGATGGCACTAGGTGAGGGCTTCAAAACTTCTACATAGAATTTTGACCTTTGACTTCTTTGACATTTGACCTTGATCTTTTTACCTATATTTTACATTTTGCTACTAAATGCTACTTCCGGCGGGGACATATATTACGCACTGCGTAATTTCTACTTTTCCTTGTTGATAATGGAGATCATTTTGTTATTTGTGGCCCTAACAATGCCTTGAGGGAGAAGGAGTAAAATAAAGAAAAGAAGAAAGAATATATCACAGTGGATTTCACATGAATATTTTTATTTGTATGTGTTTTTTCCCCATGACCTGAAAGATATGGGTTTTTTTTCACGCACAAAAATATCTGTGTTTTGTGTAGTACTGCAGGGCATTATGGGTGGGGTACTCTAGATAGAAACTTTCCTGTTCATTAAAAAAAAAAACATTAGAAAAAACCCTTAGTTATGTCAATATTAATACTTGGAACTGCTGAATCTAAATGGCTCTGTGTAATCATAACTGTTGAATAAGCATTCAATCTTAAGACAAATGTCAAGAAATATCCTCTGGTGCATTTACATGATTTTTGCTCAACTGTGCTATGGCATGGGGGGGGGGGAGCTTGCCCTCTAAGGGCCCCACCCCATTTGTGTCTTTAGATTTTGTTTTAATTTGTTGCTAAGTAAATGCCTGGGATTGTTACTGGTATACTGCAGCAGTATAATAACCTGTTAAATAAGTTAGTTCTTTGTAAACCCCATAGCAAAAGTATATGTAACGTCAGTTACTGACATGTTTCCCTTTAAGTTTTCATTAAACACAAAGAAAATGGACTAATGTTTCATTTCATTTGGGTATTTGTAATTGATGAACCAACGTATGATTCCATATCAAACAAATCACTCTGAAAGGTCAGAATTATAAAATATCACAAAACTATTCCTAATCATTATTTTCCATGTGTAAACCCTATGGCAAATGTAAGCGTAACGTCAGTTACGTAACGTCAGTTACCGTCATGCCTTCACTGAAATTGGCATGGTGCTAACAGGAAATATCTGAAGTGCACATTATTTTGCACACCTGTTCCCAAGAACCTAGGTATATTGCCATATAAAGTACATAAAGTTTAGAAGTCAGGGACATGAGATATTTCCATTTAAATCTACACCATAATTTCCCATGTCCTTTTTCCGTAACGTCAGTTACCGACACATTTTCACTTGCTATGTGATAAGAAATGCAGTTTGAGAGAAAAACTTTCCACCCATTTCTTCATTCTCATGAACTCATTCATCAATGCTAATTACAAGCCCCAGGTACTTTCATTCACAAAACTACAACATAAACAATTTCATGAAAATCCTTACGCATAACGTCAGTTACCGTGGAATTGCCCTTTGGTACAATCTAGATTGGACTTCTGATTAATCCATGAGTCTTTGCAGGAGACAGTAAGTGAAAATGATATTATACCTTGTGTTTTATCTCGTAATGTACGGTAGAGAATTCAGCCATTGGCTGCACATTAGCCATTGGCTGAATTTGCGTAATATGAGAGGCCGTTCCGCGCGCAATCGCCATCTTCGTTCCAGCGCAATGTTCGATCGCGAAGCGATTTTTATCTGACCGAAAAATCGGAAAATATCATCGAAATCTGCGAAAATACGGAACTGAATTCGTGCTCTCTTACAAGCGTGATTATCGTTCTCAGCATGGATGAACCAGCTGACAAATCGGAGAAGGCAAAAGCCAAAAAAGATACCGAGCTGTGTGAGCCTAAGGCCAGCCCAGCTCCGGCAGCAAAGAAGAAGGCTGCAGGCAAAACTCTGTCTAGCGGCGGGAGGCCTAAGGCATCCCGCCCCGCGGCTTCGGGGAAGGCACAGCCGAACCCGCCCGCACCAGCTGCTACCGCTCCCAACCCGACTGTGACTACAGCGGAAAATAGCACGGAGGTTATGTCCCGCATTGGGAAACTCGAGTCAATGTTCGAAAAAATGATCGAGACTTTGAGCACTCCTCATCATGGAGAACAACATGCCAACACGCCGCGGGATTGTTTTAGTGAATATGGCGACTGCGACACACAAAGGGGAAGCAGCTCACCACCCGTCATAGAATTGGCGGATAATCGCAGCGTGGCTGATTTCCTATCAACAAACCGCGATGACGCGGTCAGCTTGTTTTCGGACGTAGGCCTACAGGAGGCAGATAAAGACAAACGGCCAGAATTCAAGATACCACGAATGGCTCAGAAATTTGTGGCTCCGTCCGGGATAGGGGAACCACTAGATGAGGATGTCGCGGACACCATTGTGTATATGATGGGACAAAAACTTGACCAGAAATCTCTCGACGAAGCAGCAACTCGCTACCCCTGCCCATCTAACTGCACATGTCTAGAAACCCCTAAAGTGAACAGCACTATCTGGGAGAACATCTCGACGGGGACGAGACACAGGGATCTGAAACTACAAATGATCCAATCATCCCTCTTGAAAGGGATAAACGCGTTTGCTCGTACCCTTCCAGCAACTTTGTCTGAAGCTCAGCAGGATGCTATGGCTTTTCTCTGCGATGCAAACTTCTCCCTCAACTGCATGAGAAAGGACAGCATAAAGCCTGACATAAACTCAAATTTCCACCACCTGTGCAAGCCCTCTCACAAAGTGACAAAGTACTTGTTTGGAGATGACCTGGGGCGTCAAGTGAAAGAGATCCAAGAACAAAGGAAAACAATGTCAGGCATGATGAAATCACGCTTCACACGAGAGCAATCACGGTTCCAGCCGTACAAGAAACCGGATGTGACATCTCGCCGTCAATATACGTCGACTGGGTTCACCCGCCCGTTGGGGAGGGGTTATGACCGCCGAACATCACATTCCAACCCCATGGCCGGTTCATCTGCACAGCCTTTTTTAGGGAAGGCTTGGAGGGGGAGACCTCGAGATCCTCCTCACACTTACACACCGACAGCAGCAAGGGAGGGTGGCAACAAGCAGCCAACCTACCACAGGCAGAGCCAAAGCCAGGGGAGGAAATAGAACAGGTAGGTGACTATGAACACAACATAGATAACGATCTAGTTACAACACCAGCTGTCGTTGGAGGTCGTCTGAAGCCATTTTTCCCTGCTTGGGAAAATATCACGAGAGACTCACACATTATTCAAGCAGTTCAAGGCTATACAATAGAATTTGACCCAGAAAAATTTCCCCCTTCTCGAGAAAAACCTCTGCGTTCTTACAAGCGGAATGCTGAAGAAACAGCCAAGATTGACCATGAGATTCTTGTTCTGGAAGAAAAACAGGTCATTGAAAAATGTGCCCATGAAGAAGGGGAATTTATTTCAGAGGTTTTCACGAGACCAAAAAAGAACGGAGGAGTTCGATTAATTCTTGACCTGTCCAAACTCAACAAAAGTGTTCAGTACCAACACTTTAAAATGGATAATATTCAATCTGGTATTCTACTCCTCTCAAAAGGGTGTTATATGGCTTCAGTAGACCTCCGTGATGCATACTACACAATTCCCATTCACTTAGACTCTCGTAAATATCTCCGCTTCGTATGGAGAAACCAATTGTGGCAGTTCAAAGCTTTGCCAAATGGCTTATCTTCCGCCCCAAGACTGTTCACCAAAATACTGAAACCAGTGCTTGCCTTACTAAGACAACAGGGGCACACAGTTTTGTCGTACTTGGACGACACACTGATAATTGGGAACAATAAAGCAGACACTCGCTCAGCAGTGCAAGCCACCACTGACCTTTTGACTAGTCTAGGGTTCATTATTCACTCAGAGAAATCGGTACTTGAACCATCCCGTGAGATTGAATTTCTGGGTTTCCATTTAAATACATCTGAAATGAGAATCACCCTCCCAGCCAGTAAAAGCAATGACATTCAAGATGCATGTCGATCCTTACTTGCTAATAACAAACCTAGTATCCGGGAGGTAGCTAAAGTCATTGGGAAGATTGTGGCTGCCTTACCAGCATCTCAGTACGGCCCCTTGCATTACAGGCAGCTGGAAAGGGAAAAAATCAGAGCCCTGAGAAAACAGAAAGGACATTTCGATAGACATATGAGCCTATCAAATAGAGCCAAGGCGGAACTAGTTTGGTGGTCATCCCATGCACATCTCGTGTCTAAACCCCTGTACCCAGGGAAAGTATCAAAAGAAATAAGAACAGATGCTAGTGGACAAGGTTGGGGTGCCACAGACCTGCAATCCAAGACAGGGGGTAGATGGAATGCTCAAGAATTAGCAAGAGCAGCAGGTAATGAAATAAACTATCTGGAAATGCTAGCAGCCGGTTTGGGACTCAAAAGCTTCTGTTCAAATGTCAGAGATGCACATATACTGTTGAGATTAGACAACACCACAGCGGTGACATACTTGAATAACATGGGCGGCGTCAAGTCTGAAGCATGTAACGAAATGGCGTTGCAAATTTGGGATTGGTGCAGTAGACGACAAATTTGGATAACAGCATCTCACTTAGCAGGCTCTAAGAACACAGAAGCTGATACGATGTCAAGGAAATTCAATGACAATATAGAATGGATGCTAGACAAGACAATATTCAATGAGATAGTGCAGAGGTATGGGTTACCAAACGTAGACCTTTTTGCCACCAGACTGAATGCCCAGCTCCCAACATACGTCTCCTGGAGACCAGATCCAGGGGCATGGGCAGTAGACGCATTCACTATTGACTGGGGACCCCTAGTATTTTATGCGTTTCCCCCATTTAGCTTGGTTGCAAAGTGTCTCCAAAAAATCAGACAAGATGGCGCTAGGGGAATTTTGATAGTGCCAAATTGGCCAACACAGCCCTGGTATACCGTACTACATAACATGCTATTGGAGGAGCCCTGGGTATTCCGAAAACACCAGTTGTTAACCCAACCCATTACAGGTAGACCCCATCCACTTACACATCTCTCCCTCTTATGTTTGCAGGGTTGGAGCAAACATTTCATAGCTCAAGGACTGACGGAGGAGACTGCTGATATAATGGCAGCGTCTTGGAGGAAATCCACCAAGGAGCAGTATATGGTGTATATTAGGAAGTGGCAAAGGTTTTGTCATGAGCGTCACTTATGTTGGACCCATACGAAGGTGGGAAATTTGTTTGCGTTTTTTAATTCTATGTACAAAAATGGAGCAAGCTACAGCACCTTGAATACATCAAGGAGCGCACTAGCATCAGTTGTTCTTCTACGGGACGAGAAATACACCATTTCTACACATCCTTGGATTTGCCGGTACTTCAGGGGCATTTTTAATCTCCGACCACCCACTCCGCGATACAGCTTCATATGGGATGTGGGCAAGGTGCTGAGCTACCTCAGACAAGTAACTCCAGCTCATAAGATTTCACTGTGTCAACTGACACACAAAGTATGTTTTTTACTAGCGTTGACTTCTGCCCAAAGAGTGCAAACACTTTCATACCTAACTCTTGACAATGTGAAGGCGTCCAAAGATTGTGTGGAAATAGCAGTGGCTGATTTGATAAAGCAGAGTCAACCTGGGAATGTGGGAGTGAAAGTAACACTGAAAGCCTTTCCCGAGGATAAGAAACTCTGTGTTGTACACTATGTTAAAGAATACATTAACAGAACAAGCACATTGAGGAAGGAGGTGAATGCACTATTTGTCACCTACAAGCAACCCAATGGGAAGGCATCAAAGCAAACCATCGCTCGATGGATAAAAACTGTGTTGAGAGCATCAGGTATCGACACCGATCTCTTCAAAGCACATTCAACGAGATCGGCGGCAACCTCATCTGCCAAGAGGAATCATTTTCCAATAGCAGACATTCTCAAGCATGCTGGGTGGAAAAATGAATCCACGTTCAGGAATTTTTACCTGAAACCGGCATCCCAGGCAACATCTTTTGGACAAGCAGTTCTGGGACAACAGACCTCTAGGAAGGGACAAGATTCAGTCCTGTAAACATAGGTAAATTTGCCCAAAAACTTTCTCTGACAATATATTTCTGTGAAAAATGACTACTGTGAAAATCTTTGAAGTCTCATATTACGCAAATTCAGCCAATGGCTAATGCGCAGCCAATGGCTGAATTCTCTACCGTACATTACGAGATAAAATAGAAAATTAAATGAAAAACATTGAAATTTAATTTGTATTTTATGAGTAATGGGAGGATAGAGAATTCAGCACCCTCCGCTCCCTCCCTTACTCTGAACAGCCTTAAATGTGGCTTATACAAGATCTATTTTATCTCGAAATATTTTTTCACAGTAGTCATCAGCTTTTAAAGATGGCGATTGCGCGCGGAACGGCCTCTCATATTACGCAAATTCAGCCAATGGCTAATGCGCAGCCAATGGCTGAATTCTCTATCCTCCCATTACTCATAAAATACAAATTAAATTTCAATGTTTTTCATTTAATTTTCTATTTTATCTGACCATAGTTATGTTAGTTTGCACATCAAGATTAATATGAAAAGGTTGGGGTCTTCTTATTGGAAACTTAACAACAGTTTATTGAATGATAAAGATTATGTTGAAACTTTGACTAGTAATTATAATGATTGGATCGAGGAATTTCCGAATAAGAATGACAAAAGTGGACTGTGGGATTGGTTAAAATTTAAAATAGAACATTTACTATACCTTTTTCTAAGAAAAGAAAAAGTAAATGTGAGAAAGAAAGAAAGGAATTAGAAAAAGAATTGAAAAGAATTGATGAAGTAGAAAATCAGGATGAAGACCTTATGAGAAAGAAAAGGGATGTAGAACAGGAGTTGTTTAAAATTTATGATTATTTTACAGATGGAGCCATATTGAGATCACGATGTACATGGTATGAGAAAGGAGAGAAAAGGGCTTAATATTTTTTGTCATTGGAGAAAGGGCAGGCAGTAAATTTGAGTATTGATGTATTGTTATCGGATACTGGGCATATTGAAAAACAAAATGAAATACTGTAAAAGTGGATATTTTCGCGCGACTAATTTTTCGCACTCGGCCAGATAAGAAGAGTTTCACGTGTTTTTAATTCCGCGGTATCAAGACATCAACTACAGGAACATATGGCAAGCAGAAATATTCGTGTGCTTTTATTTTCGCGCTAGTTTCTGTTTGCGCGAAATGCGCGAAAATTTCAACACTTTGAAAATTTCCACTTTTACAGTACAAGAATATGTTAGAAATTGATTTCAAAAGTTGTTTGAGAATAAAGACACTGTGGGAAATGAAGAATGTAAAGAATACATTGGTCAGAGTAATGTTAAGCAACTTACAGAAGAAGAAAAGGATACCTGTGAAGGAGAAATTACACGCCCAGAAGCTAAGACAGAAATGTGAAATATGTCTATAGAAACAAAATACCAGGTAATGACGGGTTATCCGTAGAGTTGTATGAGAAATTTTGGCCCTTGATATCAAAACAACTTGTTGATTCTTTTAATTTTGCATACGAAAAAAATGTGATGTCTGCTTCACAAAGACAAGGTACTATTAAACTCATACCTAAATCAAACAAAGATAAAGCTTTGTTGAGTAATTGGTGCCCAATCATTTTGTTAAATGTTGATGTTAAGATGCTTTCAAAATGTTTAGCCAAAAGAGCAGCTAGGGTGATTGGCAAGCTAGTGGGCAGCCAACAAACTGCTTTCATTAACTCTTTATGTGCCACGTTCGCACGCCCGACTCAGTCGTTGGCGTGCAACTTCGCATATTCTGCTCAAACGCCAAAACCCGCCAAAACCGATCAATAAATCGCCAAATGCCACAGTACAATTAAATCATTTCTCGCCAGCCAGTTCCTGTCACACGTAGCTTGCATTTTATTTAGTGATTTAATATCAACCGGCGTTCCTTACTGGATTTGAAAGTAAATTCCTAGTTTCTGTCAATGTTTTGTGTGCCAAAGTCATGCCTCTACAACAATGCAGCTGCTGTTCTTTTGAAAGGAAATAATCATAGATTTTGTCAATGCAATGAAGATCAAAGTAAAGCTATACATTTTCTGTACAACTTTGCTCACTATATGCCGAGGGTACCAACAAACCTGCTTAAGTTACAGGGATTTGAAAAACAGAATGTTTTCCCATGGCAGGACAACGTTAATGTCTCAGAATAATGTGGCACAGAGGGGGTTTACACCATGGCACATAAAGAGTTAAGGGCAGATATATAGGAGAAGGAATTAGATTTATATCAGATCTGATGCATTATGCAGAGGTAGAAGATTTGACAGAAATAATTTTAGCCCTTGACTTGACAAAAGCATTTGATTCACTAAGCCACATGTTCATTTTGAAGTGTTTGGAAGAGTTCAATTTTGGTCCATCTTTCATACAGTGGGTTAGAACTCTGCATGTTAATATCAGCAGCTGTGTATTGGTAAGGATTCACTACTGGATATTTCCCGGTGGCCAGAGGAGTCCGTCAAGGTGATCCTCTGGCACCTTTGCTGTTTATATTAGGTTTGGAGGTTTTCCTTTTGAGGTTAAACAACAGTCAGAATATTCAGGGGTTTGAACTTGATGGGAAGCATATAAAATACACAGCATATGTGTGGCGCTCCGACAAAATGAGTCATAAGTCGCACGGGGAGTTTTCCCGTAATGAGCCGAAAATGAAGGGGAAGCACTGCTCGGTTCGAAATTTTTTTATGACGGATTTTGATTCCTTGATGTTTTATCTGTTTGTACAGAAAATTTCAGCGTGTAAAAATAAGTATGAGTGTCCCAAATCACAGTTTTTCTGAGACAATTTTTTTCGGTTACATTTTTTGCGTTGCTTTTCGCAGCTATTGTTCTTGCCCGATCGAGACTCCGCCTCCGTTGCTAGGGTGTATGCTAATGATGCATTGCTCTTGACCCCATTGAAGACAAAACAAAGCATGGTGCGCTCAGCGGCGTCGGCGGCGAGGGCTTTAGAATTACGCAATAATAGTGAGCTGACCAAGGCCATCGATTGCATGACCAGCGAATTTTGTTTGATACATGCACTCCATTTCATGAAGTGGTGATTGATGTGACGCACAAATCGCGCTGAAAAAATTAATTCCAACGAACGACCACGCAAAATTTATGATGCTTTATCTATGAGCTAATACAATGATCACATATCGAACTTGAAACCTCTTTATGCGTGTGTGTACTTTTACAACGGTTATTAATTGGCCTCATTCATGAATTCATTCAAATAATCATTACTTTCGTTCCCTGGTATGTGACTTGCTGTTTAAAGTTCATCTCTGGAGATATAGTAGGTCCTAAGTTGTCAATTATTCTCGTTTTTATAAAGTCGACAATTTGTGTGATAATTCGCCAAATGTATGTAATGCGTAGTATTATTTCCCTGGTTAATAAAACTTTTTGCCCCATTTCTCATGATGGTTTGGGCCGTGACGGCATGGAGAGAAATCGGAAGACAAACATTATTAATGCCCAAATACTAAATAGCTTGTGTTCCCTTTGAAGGATATTCTGAGTCTTGTCATCTGTGTTTTTTTATGCCTCCGCCACGAAGTGGTGCCGGAGGCATTATGTTTTCGGGTTGTCCGTCCGTCCGTCCTTCCGTCCGTCCGTAATGAATGTTGTGGACAAGGTAACTATCAAAACCTGTTGAGGTATCCTAATGAAACTTGGCATGTATGTGTAGTAGGGGGTGAAGTTGTGCCTATCAACTTTTGAAAGCACATGCTCAAGGTCAAAGGTCAAAAGGTCAAGGTCAAATACATAAAATTTCACTATTTCCACCATATCTATTGAATGCCTGAAGATATTTTCTTGAAACTTAGTGTATACATGTATTACCCGATTAAGATTCTCTGGTGAAAGTTTGGGTCATGAGGTCAAAGGTCAAAAGGTCAGGGTCAAGTACATAAAATTTCACTATTTCTACCATATCTATTGAATGCTTGAAGATATTTGCTTGAAACTTAGTGTATACATGTATTACCCAATTAAGATTCTCTGGTGAAAGTTTGGGTCATGAGGTCAAAGGTCAAAGGTCAAAAGGTCAAGTAAAAATATTGAAACTTCTTTTTTTTCTCCGTACCTTGGAAAATTGTTCAAGGTATCTTCATGGAACATAGTATATACATGTACTGACTGGAAGTGATTATCTAGAGAATGTAGGGTTCATGGGGTCAAAGGTCAAGTGCAACACTTCAAAATTTTACTATTTCCCTCATATTCATGCAATGCCAGCAGGGTTATTTTTTTTACACTTGGTGTTTGCATGTGTAACCTAATAGAAATTCTCTGGAAAGTTTTTTTTTTCTTTTTTTTTTGCCTCAAAGGTCAAACGGTCAAAGATCAAGTGAAAGTGCTGAACTAACTTTTTCCTCCATATCTCGGAAGTGGCTCAAGTTATCTTGAAACTTAAGTACATATTATGCATGTTCTACCTGAAAGTTATTATGTTATGAATTTTAGGGTCAAGGGCCAGATGAAAATGGTAACAATTTACTATTCAATTCAGAAATTGCACTTTTTTCTCCACACCTGTACCTTGAAAATTACTCAATGCCTAAATGTATGAATGGGTCAAAGTCAAGTTAAAGTCCTTAAATCCCTAGATACATGCTCTCCTATTCATCCAATTAAACCTAGGTCAAGGAAGGTGAACATTCAACACATTTGTGACAAACTTGTCATTTCAATATTTTGCCAATTTTGTGAAAATGTAATCACACATTGTCCACATGTACTATCTAGACCTATTGGGAAAATCATGCATTATGGCGGAGGCATACCAGTCGCCAAAGCGACATTTCTAGTTTAGGACCTATTTGAGAAAGGGACAGAAAGCTGTGTCGCTACTCAAAAGTGTGCTTCTTCATTTTGTTTTGTTTTTTTAATCAGAGTGTTTGTAATGATAGCTGTTTGTCGTGTATTGCGTGTAGCTGACATGTGAGAGGTCAAGTCTGCAAAGAATTTGGCTAACAGCTGTGCGAAGTAGCTGCGTTAATTGCCCATTGAATTGCGTATTCTTAGGAATTTCGAATGAAAGAACTCGGACGACACTGTTCACGCCTTAAACCCCCGCATCAACGAAGCCTTAAACAATGAAAGGTAAACTTCCTGCTATCAAGGGTGGATAATCACGCAATCAGTATTCTTTCTTCGCCATTGATAGCAGAATCAGTGACGGAATGGAGCAACAGTGTTGGAGGATTGGCATTATGTCTGCTAATTTGTAAAAGAATTTTTCAGTCCCCTTTTGTGTTCAGAACCTCAGTCAGGGACGCTAACTTACTCTATCTCCTACAAGCTATCGTTACTATCTTAAAACGTGAATTTTATGAAAGGTTACAAGTGATCGCGGAATCAGTTCTTCTGCTTGACTCATGCAGGCTTTTATAATAGCATGCCAAACTTAAATGGTTCACCTGTATAGAAAGGACGGGGATACACACTTATCGCAATCATCCGGATTTGAGAGTGATACACTCTACTACTTTTCTTACACCCTTTCCCCGGACAAAGACCATGGTAATTCAAAACACACAAACAAACAAACACACAAACAAACAAACAAGCAGTTGCATTATATCAGAACGTACAGAATTTTTGTGTTTCATGTATGTTTAGGTCATCTCTTGATGTATAGTAGGCATTTGTTGTCGTTTTTACAGCGTTTCCTAATAAATGCCTATAGCGAAAACCCAACACAACATTTATCAAGGAGGGAAGGGAACTTAAATTTGAATATAATATACGTGTATTTTACAGAAATCAGACATGTAAATAAGGCAATCATATACATCCGCACGGCCGATTGTAATCTCTTACTTTTATTGATTATTAAACATGATCACCTGCATTTACGTGCTTTTTGTAATTTCTTGAACTTTGCCTCATTTTCTCTTTTTTTTAAACAATTGCTCGAAATATTTAAAAATCGTAACACAGTCTGCTATCCCACAACGTAATATTCCATTTGATTCGTCACTTATTGTTGGTCGGGTGACGCCAAATGTTGGAATCTCGAGCGATGATACACGGCATTTTGTTTGTTGGTTTTCGTCTCATCGCTCAAAAGAATTTTGACTACGATTACAGAGGTATAATCTACAAGACATAACTGATGGTTTGCAGAAGTGATCATCAATTCAGTAAGGATTAGTCAAGTCATGAATTCACTTTACCTATCATGTCTAATCGAACTACGACATTGTTTGGGTAACCGCGCCTTTTTATTCTCATAGTTAAAACTTATTCTTGACATAATCAAAACAAATAATTCTTTATATAATTTCTCAAAATACTCAAAAGATGACCTAAGTCAAAACTTTCTACAAAGATTGCATACGGCAATCTTTACTAGCCTAAACAAGTTTTCTAGAGCTATCAGTTCCCCCTATGACGATGACTTCGATTGCGTTTTGAACTTGTATTGAATGACTTTCAAAACAGCTGTTACCTGTATAGTTCGATTAATGAACCAGTCTTTTGAATTCATAACCAACATTTGTAATTGTAACCATACAGTAACATATTACTGCATGTCAATAAAATTTGGAAAATGTAAATGCTATAATAGTAGCGCAAAATAAATGAGTAACGATTATCTCCATATACATTCTAATTCCTATTAAAGTGATGTCGCTACGAAAATGACACATGGTTTGACGACTGCTTCACGCAAATTAAAAAAAAAAGGAATGGGATATACTTCTAATGATAGTACCACGCCGTACAATGCATTTCACTGTATTTGGTAACGTTTGGTTACGTTTCTATGCGCTTTACGTACGAAAAATAAAAGGCAGATTGGGCTTGTGCCGAAAGGGTGGGTTGGGTGGTGGCGCGTCGCGTTAATAGCATTGGGTCGCGTCGCGTTGACTGGAACCCATGCACCCTTCATCCAAAGCCCCCCCTAATTCCATTTCGTCTAATCATCAATGGTCTGAAATAAAACAAAATTTGTCCAATATAAATTTAGTGTACACATTAATTTTGGTCCATTGCCCAGCTGGTCTAGCCTCTGTCTATCATCATTTAGTCTACACCCATTTAGTCTAATAACCATTGATCTGATTGTCATTTGGTCTAATAGCCAGCCTCCTGGTCTAATCAGGTACCATTTGGTCCAATCATCGTTTCGTCTATATGACCAACTGGGCTATTCTTTTTTTTTTTGTGGGGGTGGGGGGCCTTTTTCTACGACTACGGACTACCCCCTGACCCTGCATTTACGGAGAAAACAAATGTTCATACACATGAAATAAGATTAGGGTAAAGTTTAGGGTCCCTCACCCCTCCCCCATGGTACCATGCCAGCACCCCCAGCAGCTGGACCTAATACAGATAAGCCACTGATTATCCACATGATCCATGCCCTGTAATGTAAAACAGAAATGGATATTAGACCAAATGGATATTGGACCAAATGAACATTGGACGAACTAAATATTAGATCCAGACGATAGCCTCTTTGAAATGGTTGTTTGAATATTAAATATAAATTAAAAACTCGTCTTTTAATAGTACATGAAAAAGTACCAATGCACCCTTTCGGCAAAACCGGGGGGGGGGGGGGGGGGGGGGGGGGGGGCTTTGGACGAAGGGTGGGGTTCCAGTCAACGCGACGCGACCCAAAGCTCCCAACGCATCCTTTCAGCAAAACTGGGGAGGGGGCGTTGGACGAAGGGTGGTGTTTCCATTAACGCGACGCGCCACCACCCAACCCACCCTTTCAGCACAAGCGGGCAGATTGATGCTATTAACATGCTAACACACAAAGCATTCAAAATGTTTTTTGAAATAAACCGTGTACAATATAATGTTTTAGTATACGGTTTGAAAACTTTAATTTGCGAGTCCTTTATAAAGTTATTAGTAGGGTTATTACATTATCAAGCAAAAATTGAAGTATTTACGGATTTGGATTTGCGCAGAAGACTAATAGTGCTATATATGGCGATCGTTCGCAAAAGAGACAATCCTCTTCAATAGATATACAATATAATTCTGTTTTCATGAATTGAAAGAGAAATGAAAAGAAGTCAACTTTTTTAACTTCACTTAGCTTTCTCACCAATTGAACTTGATTTGATCTGCCACGCATGATCGCTGTGTGTTCTATTAATTCTATTTATAATATTATTTAATCGGCGTGCTTGTTTTTTATGCAGAATATCACAGGTACGTTTAATTCATTGAAGTTCATAATGTTTGTACATATGGCGTGTTCGTTGTTTTGTATTTTCATTTTTATAATATATCATGTGTCCATTATCTGATTCTGATCACAAAAATATGGCGACTGTTTAAATGCGGAGCATGTACTGGAAAACTGTAATGTCTCCTGCCAGTATAGACAAACTAATTTCTAGTCTATCCCCGCTTGAAATGGAAATGAAATTTATTATAAAAAAAACCAAGTTCGACTTTCAGTAGATTTCAACCATATTGTATAGTGCCTGATTCATGTAATGGACTCAATTCTGTAGCACATTATACGCAATCACACATCAACTTTCGGGAATAGATGTGTGTCTTAATGATTGTATCTCTTGGAAGAAAATTAACTCGTCTTCTTGCCTGAATTTTAGCTTCTTCCTGTTCAAGCTTGCATGAAAGAAAGAGTTGAACGTCAATCGCAATCATTAAGAGAGGCACATCCTTAAAAATAAGCACAGGAGTATTGAGACACACTGCGAAATAAAAATGGGCCTTTTATCACTATCGACAACGCATGACATTGAAATGCTTTTTTTTTTTTCTTGGGGGGGTAATACAATTGATTATTCTGAAGGTTCGTTAATCACACAATGAAATATGGTTTGCTATTTAGTCAGGTCGCTTAGTGAAAGTATCGTTACACGCCGGATAAAAGCATCAAATTTGGCATACGGATTCCTTTAGGACTATTAAACAATACTAGAGTAGGAGCCCTCTGGAATTTTTCGATTTTTAGGGTGAAAATGCTGATTTTTTATATTTCTTTACAGTATGATACTGTATAGCGTAAGTAATAGTCAGGTCGCTTAGTGAAATTACCATTTCACGGCGGATGAAAGCATCATTTTTTTTTCACACAGATTCCTTTGGGACTATTAAACAATATTACAGTATAGTACGGTCTGCTATGTCGAAATATTGGATCCCGTGAGATTTTCGTGCCAAAATTGATTTTTTTAGCTAACTTTGTCAATTTTGGGGTGCTGAATCCAAAAAACTTTGGTTCCATTTTTTTCGACCACGTCTTCAGCCGCCATTTTGAATTTCAAAATGGCCGCCATAGCAAACTGTATTTTGACCCAGTTCTCATAATGTGAGCATCAATGAAGGTTCAAATTTGATGCAAAAAGCATGTTTATGATATCAGACATTCTGATACACCATTTCCTGATATTGTAGAGTGTTTAATACAATTTGAGGGCTGCCATCTTGAAATTCAAAATGGCCGCCATAGCTAACTGTGTTTTTACCTGTATCTCAGGTTGTAAGCAATATGGAAAGTATTAATTTGAGGCAAAAAGCATGCTTATGATGTCAGACATGCCAACATATACATTTTTGTTTTAAATGATGGATTATTTTGGTTAGCGGCCATCCTGAAATTCAAAATGGCCACCACAGCATATGTAATTGGGCCTATATCTCATATCATATGCAGTGTGTAAGGTTCTAAGTAGGGGCAAAGAGCATGCGTATGCTATCAGACTTTCTGAAACATCTTTTTCTGTCCATTTTGATATTATACTAGTAGATGGCCAGTTTGGCCAGGTGGTAAGTTTATGGAGGTGTACATTGTACATTCTTTTACAAACATACACACACATAATTATACATTCTGTAATAATGGATTATTCGCATTGGCTGCCACTCTTGAAATTCAAGATGGATTTCTACCCATATTTGGTGCTGTAAGATCTTTATCCTGCAAACTCAAGCATGCTGGAGCACTTTCATGTATAGGACCTACAAATATGTGGAAGTCAATCACTTCAATAAATAGTATTATCATTACATAGGCAGGACTGTTTTCTGCAGGTACACTGCCACGTTGAAATGCAAAATGGCTGCCATGGGAAGCAATCCTTCAAGAGCATTGCATTTGGGTAAAACTTGTGAATGGGAAATCATGTGATTATGGTGTCAAAGCAAATGACTTTCAAAAGTGAATCAATAACTGTGTCTGAGTGAACTAGATGCCCCATTTAGACGATTTGGTTGTGGAGTTTAAATGAACAATATTAGCCGTGTATCGGAAATGTACTTAGTTAATATCTTCTAGGCTCGTTCCCTGCATGTGTTTTTGAAGTCACAACACTTGTATAGGGCTGTACACAGTGGAGGATTGGTTCTAAATTCTTCCAGAAACAATGACTTTTGCATTTCTTGCCATATGAACATGATAATGAATTCTTTGGCTATACCGTTGGTGTATCGACCGGGAGCTCAAAGCATTTACTTGCACAGTTTATAAATGTATATCTGCTGGAAATAACGACAATGTACCATATAATATATTCCCCTGAAGTAGAGGCACAAATTAGGGTGTGAAGGTTTACGAGTTTTGTTCTCTGGATGTGTTGTATCAAGATTCTACGAGAGCAAATTGTCCAGGTTGAAGTCATCCACGCCCAACTTCTGGAAGGCATGGGCTGTTTCATTGCACATTCTGCATGATTCAAGGCTTAGAGAATTCTTAATCCATCTGCTCTTTGAGACATCCTCAAATTTTCAACTTCAGCCTGTGCCATGAAAGGCATGACCAAGCAGACATTTGTTTTTCGCAACAATTTGCAGAACATAATCTCTCAACAGTGTCAATTGTACTATATCATCTCCTTTTCCAGTGATGGAGCAGACAACGTACGATGCAGTTTTAAAAGTAAAGCAAAGATCCATTAGGAGAATGAAAATGTCAGTGTCTAATACGTAATGATCATCAATATCTCTGAAATTCTATGTTTTGCTCTTGAAGTAGCATCTAATATATGCAATGGAATGAGGATATCAGCTTCCTCGTTGTGACGGGTGACAACTCCCATGGTATCTTTGATGAACCCTTTGTTTCTTTTTTTCCCCGTTCTGTGTCAGATGGAAGAGAAGGCCATGAAATTGTTAGATGAAGAGTCACTGTGGAATTACTTAGAACAGTAGAACTCATATAACTTCCGATAATTGTATCGTCCAGTAATGACTCGATAATGACAAGTCTATCAGATTGCTGTACCAGTAGAAGCGTTATAAGAAGATAGTAGTCCTCTTAAGCTTAATTACTTTTTGATCCAATCTTACACAATGTATTTCAATTGCAAGAGCTGAATGTCTGGCCTTTCTCATATTATCCCAGACAGATCTTTTCTCATATTATCCCAGACAGGGTTTTTGTTTTTTTTTTTTGGTTTTTGTTTAATTCTTTCAGATACAAATTCTTAGTACATAACATGAAAACTTCCCTTTTCATCGCTTTCTAGAATATCCTCCTTGAATGTTTCCGATATCTGATTGCCAAGCACCATATTCATAAGTTTCAATGCAGTGCAAATTTTTGAGATTGCCCTCGTGCGATGATGTTCTAAATTGTTGAGGAATTCTGATGCATCCAAAGTGCCACAGAACTGAGCTATTATTGCTCCTTTTTAGTTTTCGAATCATTGGCGGTACATCAGTAATCATCTTGGAAGTCTTGATAATTGAGGATGACCCACACAAGGGCAATCAGGTAAAATCTACTCATTGGCATTCCTTATTCATTCTGTGTTATTCCAGAAATACATCCAGCAATTATGAGCTCCCTGATGAGTTGTTTCATTTTGTGGTCAACAAACACGCTTGTGAGTGGGATGCCTGGTAGGGTGACTATGGCATTTTTTGCCATTGCGAGACTTTTCCTTGTTTGTCTTTATTCTCTCGAGGCGGTATCAAGTTTTTGAAGATCACCTCTAATCGTATCAATGCTTGCTTTTGTTCAACTATTTAATAACTGGGATTAAAAATAAATATCAACGAGGTTCCATGACAACACATAATGTCTTGCCTGAGAGGCAAAACAAATCACGTGTACGCGAACCACATACCCGCTTGGCTATTATGGGACGTGGGATGTAACGCTTACACACTTGCCCACACTTATGGGAAGTGGTATGGGACCCTTCCACTCCCCCCCCCCCCCCCTCCTTACGCAGTCTTTGCCCCTCAGGATGACTTGATGACGTCATTGGAACCTCGTCCTTACAGTCTGAATTTAAGGCGGCCATTTTGAATTAAGAAATGGCTGTCGTTCTGCGTGACCTGAAAATGAATTCGGTCTAACTAGGACAATTTTGGCAAATTCATCTATGGCTCTTACCACAGTTACAGTATTACATGTATTATGTTTTTCTTTGGCCACCATCTTGAATTTCAAGATGGTGACCTATCTAATGATCTACAATAGGAAACAGCTGTACTGGAACGTTAGACACCACATTCATGTGCATTACTGAAAATTTGATGCTCCTACAGTAATTGCAACATGAGATATGCATAAAAACGCTACGGCGGCCATTTTGAAATTCAAGATGGCAGCCTAGTAATTGTATCAAAACAATCCACAATATCAGAAAATAATATATCGGAGTGTCTGACATCCCAACCATGCATTTTGCACCAAATATGAAGCTTCTACAATGCTCGTGTATGAGATGTGGTTCAAAATACTGTTTGCTATAGCGGCCATTTTGAAATTCAAGATGGCAGCCTACAAATTGTATCAAAACAATCCACAATATCAGAAAAAGATATACCAGAGTGTCTGACATCACAACCATGCATCTTGCACCAAATTTGAAGCTTCTACAATGCTCACTTAATGAGATAGGGATAAAAATACAGTTTGCTATGGCGGCCATTTTGAAATTCAAAATGGCGGCTGAAGACGTGGTCAGAAAAAATGGAACCAAAGTTTTTTGGATTCAGCACCCCCAAATTGACAAAGTTGGCCAAAAAAATTAATTTTGGCACAAAAATCTCACGGGATTACATAGTAGCCCCTACTAGTAGGAGCCCTCGGGGATTTTTGTAGAAAAACACTAAAAAGATCAAATTTAAAAATGACCGACACTTAATTGGCAAAACTTTTTCTCTTCATGTCATATGGGTGATACGATGACAATATATTGCATTTGTTTTTGTATTTTTGGTTTGTATTAGAACCTTGGCTTGAACATTGCGTTAGGAGCATTATATTCTTGCGTAAAGTAAAGTCTCTGAACTACTGGGGGAGAGGTATAAGGGCAAAAGGGGCGGGACCCCTCCCCCCTTTAAAAAAAAAATGGCTGTTCGCTTGTTCTTTTGTGTGCTTTTTTTCTCGTTTTGCTCCATACACGGGGGATAAAAACATCAAATTTGGCGCACGGATTCCTTGAGGACTAGGAAACAATATTAGACTAACCACACACACACACACACACACACACACAAGATCAAATTTCAAAATGGCTGACACTTATGGCAAACCCCTCACTTTTCATGTGATAATCTATTATTACTTATAAAATGGTTGATACGATGACAATACATGTATTAGTATATATCTTTATTTTTGGTTTGGCTTAAAACCTGAATTTGGACATTGCAGTAGGAGCATTGTTTATATTCTTGCTAAAGTCTCTGAAAGGCTGGGGGAGGGGGTAGGGCAGAGGGGGCGGCCCTCAACTTAAAGAGTGGTGGTTCGCTTGTTCTGTTGCGTACTTTTTTTTTCCGTCTTGCTTTAAACATGGCGGAAAAAAAAGCATCAAATTTGGCGCACGGATTCCTCATTAGAGTAAGAGTCCTCCTGCAATTTCAAGGAAAACACACACACACACACACACACACACAAATTCCAAAATAAATCAATTTCACAACCAATCTGAACTTATATGTTATCACATCCCCTTAGTCAGGTCGCTAATGTCAACATTTGGGCTTACCGTTAGTTAGAGCGGATAAAAGCACCAGATTTAGAGAGGTGATCCCCTAGGACCTACTCATTGATATTAGAATAGGAGCCCTCTGGAATTTTTCGATTTTTAGGGTGAAAATGCTGAATTGTAATATTTCTTTATAATATGATATATATACTGTATTGCGTAAGTAAGGGAATGTGATAACATATTGATTTATTTGTCATGGAACTGAAAACATAAACCCAAACTTGGGACCATGATTAACATCAAAGCATCTGAAACATGGAGTTGGTAGAATTAATTACTGATCAAATATTTTTATATACATATATTATATACTAATCAAATATATACAATTTAAACAGACAGAAGATAGTTTCTAAAATAAACAGTTTTCCTACTCAGTGGCGGACCTGGGTGCATGGAGGCGCGCTGGGAGCACCCCTTCTATTCTTTGTTAAGACAAAGAAATAAATAGAAAAAAATGGAGGGGGAGGGCATGCGCCCCCTTTAATTTTGTAAAGGCGCCCCTCCCCCTCACAGAATTCCTGGATCCACCCCTGCTGCTCCCATGCTCTGAGACTCTAAGAATCATTTTACACTGAAATAATTTTTTAGTGCAGTAAGATTTATTTGTGGATACAGTGCACTCCCGTTATGACGAACGCGGTAAGAATTTTGTAACAACTACGTAAAAATCAGGTCCCAAAACTGTGATCTATCTTTCTATACATTACTGTTCTGTTTATGATAAATCGAATTGTTGATATAACAGGGGAAAAAGCTGCCGGTCCCGACGACGATTGCTATAACGGGGGTGCATTCTACTGCTACTATTTTCTTCTTGTGCCACTGATATGTGTCTCAGTATACCAGAAAATACCTTCTGAGATTATGGGTGAGCTTTATCTTTTACCAGGAATTTTACTGATAATTGTACTAAATGAGGACAGAGAGATAGACACGATGTCTTGTCATATAGTTGTGCTGGCCATAATATATACTTGGGTTAAAGAAGTTGCGTTTGCATGCTGAGGGAGATTTATTTTGCAGAATGTTTTGACGAAAGGAACTAACTGACTATCATAGTCGCGTTACAAGAAACTGTATAAATGTCCTCCACCCCCCCCCCCCCGATTACCTTTATCATGTACATGTGCTTTCTGCTGTAACATTCCAAGACAATATTATACGAGTATATACTTAGATATCAATTTTTACCAGAAATGTCTTCTCTGACAAATGCATAACAACATTACTCCAATCCACCGTAAGTGAAATGATGTGATGGATATCAAAGTTTTTACAATAATTGGATTAAATTCCAATACATCCGACGCAGATAAAGATATTCGGGACAAGATCACAGAGCTCAAAGTCACCTTACTGATGGCCAGTACAACTGCAATTGACATTCGCAAGGCAGGACAGACGCCAGAAAACATAGATGAGAGGGCTCCTATACTCTCATATTGTTTTGTGATCTCAAGGAATCCGTGTGCCGAATTTGAAACTTTTATCCGCTGTGTAAGAGCAAATAGAAAAAAAAAAGCATTCAAAAGAACAAAGCTTTTTCTTTTTTTTTAACGGGGGGCCCATCCCTTTTGCCCTCCCCCCCCCCCCCCCCCCCCGAGTTCAGACACTCATTATTACGGAATGCTTCTACCACAATGTCCAAATAAGGTTCTAATCGCACCCATATGGCATGAAAAGCGGGCAGTTTGCCATATAAGTGCTGGCCATTTAGGAATTTGAGTTCGTGTGTGTGTGTGTGTGTGTTTTTCCTTAAAAAATGCAAGAGGACTCTTACTCTAATGAGGAATCCGTGTGCCAAATTTGATGCTTTTATCCGCCGTGTATAAAGCAAGACGATAAAAAAGTACGCAACAGAACAAGCGAACCACCACTTTTTAAGTTGAGGGCCGCCCCTTTGCCCTACCCCTCCCCCAGCCTTTCAGAGACTTTACATTACGCAAGAATATAAACAATGCTCCTACCGCAATGTCCAAATTCAGGTTTTAAGCCAAACCAAAAATAAAGATATATACATGTACTAATATTGTTATCGTATCAACCATTCTATAAGCAATATCACATGAAAAGTGAGGGGTTTGCCATTAAGTGTCGGCCATTTTGAAATTTGATCTTGTGTGTGTGTGTGTGTGTGTGTGTGTGGTTAGTTTTATATTGTTTTCTAGTCCTCAAGGAATCCGTGTGCCAAATTTTATGTTTTCATCCCCCGTGTATGGAGCAAAACGAGAAAAAAAAGCACGCAAAAGAACAAGCGAGCAACCATTTTTTTTAAGGGGGGGAGGGGTTCCGCCCCTTTTGGCCTACCCCTCCCCCAGCACTTCAGAGACTTTATATTACACAAGAATAATGCTCCTAACGCAATGTTCAAGCCAAGGTTCTAAAGCAAACCAAAAATACAAAAACAAATGTAATATATTGTCATCGTATCACCCATATGACATGAAAAGTGAGGGTTTTGCCAATAATTAGTGTCGGCCATTTTTAAATTTGATCTTTTTAGTGTTTTTCTACAAAATTCCCGGAGGGCTCCTACTCTAATATTAATTATTGTTGAATAGTCCCAAAGGAATCCGTGTGAAAAAAAAAATTGATGCTTTTATCTGCTGTGTAATGGTAATTTCGCCAAGCGACCTGTTACTTAAGCAATACAGTATATATATATATACATATATATATATATATATATATATATATATCATATTATAAAGAAATATCAAAATTCAGCATTTTCACCCTAAAAATCGAAAAATTCCAGAGGGCTCCTACTCTAATATCAATGAGTAGGTCCTAGGGGATTACCTCTCCAAATTTGGTGCTTTTATCTGCTCTGTAACGGTAAGCCCAAATTTTGACATTAAGCGACCTGACTAATTAGCTTAGGTTCGTTAACAAGAAAATTAAATGCGGTTCCTTTACCCGAAAGTAATCAAGCAATCATTTTTTTCTAATAAGGTTTGTGAATACAAAACGATATGAAGAAGGCCTAAGTATAATTAATTCCGAATATTTGGCAGTATCATTATCTATACTCCACTTCTCAAATGCAGAAAGATTGTATCTGCAAATGTGATGTAAAAACATTACGGACCATGTGCGTAATTTGAGGGTTTTTAGTACACGCAAAGAACACGATCTCGAAAGATGACTTTCGTTAATTAACTTCATTGACTTTTTTCTACCGATGCTGACTTTGGAACCCCCGCCTACAATAGGTTCTCAGGTTCTATTTAGGTATTGGTACTTGCTAAACGCATCCTTTTTAGTTTCCATCAATGACAACAACATCGACGGAGAATGGAAGCGATGAACGCCCTTGCTAAAAGCGCTTCTCGTAAGACGCATTGCGTGCCCGCCTACAATAGGTTCTCAGGTTCTATTTAGGTATTGGTACTTGCTCAACGCATCCTCTTTAGTTTCCATTACAACAACATGGGAGGAGAATGGAAGCGATCAACGCCCTCGCTAAAAGACGCTTCTCGTGAGACGCATTGCGTGCCTTTTTTTCTTTCTACTGTTTCCTATTGTTTGTGAGTTAGAAACTTGTGGCAAACCACAACGCAGCCGACACACAACGCGTACCGACTCATTCATGCGGCGGCAGCGGCACGGACACAAACGCGCCGAAGTTTACATTCGGGCTGCCGTATTGGTCAGAATCGTTAATGACAGACCTGTCCTGCGATTGGTTAATCATCGTACATACCCAAGCTATCGCCTTATACGGTAGTGCGTGCGATGGAGTGTAAACGCCGTCGCTAAGCAGGACTGTTGTATTGTTTCGTCCCGTGAAAGAAACAGGTTGTGAGCTTGAACGTAGCTTGAACTTTGAGAGCAATTTTCTCTGTTATTTAGAAATGGACTGACATCATAAACGTAGTTAATATTCGTTTTTATGATCTATAGGGATATCGAAATGAGTTGTATTACATATCAATGTAAAGCTTAGAGTCTGTAGAATTCACATATAGGCATAATTACGATTTCATTTTTTGCGACTTTTGACTCATTCCGACGGAGCGCATCACATATGCAGATGATATTATACAAATGATGCACAGGATAGAGTGCGTTAGTGGAGATGTAGCGCGCTCGAGGGTATTTACAATTGTGAAACATGCACGAGGCTTCGCCTCGTGCATGTTGCACTACATTGTAAATACCCGAGAGTGAGCTGCATCTCCACTAACGCCACGAAATAATCCTGTGCATCATTTGTTTTATAAAATGGGTCGAAAACTAACAGCATTTTTCACGTACCTTTGTGGATCAATACCAGTCAAAGAGTCAAGATGTCCGAAGATGTTTGTGTACGCACGTCGCACTCGGAAATCCCGCACATAAACATAAGTACTGTACGTATAAAAGTATACATACGCCACACATGTTATGCACACAAGAAAGGCCGGTGAGTGCGCACTGCTAGTGTAAACATTGTTACGTCAGGCCGCGCATGTTAGTGAGAAATTAATGCAGGCACATGTGACTCATTTCAGCGCTTCCAGTTGGCTTCATTCTTGAACCCATTTTATAAAACCTGTTTTTGTAGGGATTAGAGTCTGTGAAAATTATATTAGAACTCTCTGAAGAATTTTCAAGAATATCAGGCCTTCAGTTGAATAAAACAAAAACGGAAGCCATGTGGATTGGTAGAAATAGATTAGAAGGGGACAAAATAAGTGAAATACAATGGACAGATAAGGGACTAAAAATTCTAGTCATTTATTTTTCATATGATGAGAAAGAAACAAGTAGCAGGAATTTTGATGATAGATTGGAAGATATAAAATGTACATTCTCAAGATGGAAAAGTCGGGGCCTAACTTTGATAGGAAAGATTCAGCTATTAAAAACATTTGTTATGTCAAAAATTATGTACTTAGTTTCCAACATTGAAATACCATGACATTGTTAAGAAAGTGGAAAGGATGATGTTTGACTTTTTGTGGAACTGTCCAGATAAATTATCAAGAACCACAATGTATGCGGAGTATTCAGATGGTGGACTTCAATTTCCTAATTTAAGAAGTATGATAGAAACACAAATGGTTAAGTGGATCCAAAGATATGTTATGCAACCGGGTCACAATTGGAAGATTATATTTGACCAATATTGTAAACGATTTGGTGGAAAACTGATTTTTATGAGTAATTACTCCATAGATTGCTTGCGCACATTTGGAATACCTGCATTCTATTGTAATATGTTAATAGCATGGTCCAAAACTGATGAACATTGTAAGTTTGCTGCCCAGGGCAGTCAATACTCCATACCCAATCAAAGTGCTTGGAAAAACCGATTTATTCTCATGGACAATAAATCATTTTATTGCAAGGCCTTACATGAGGCTGGGCTATGCTCATGGGCGTAAATCCCGGGGGGGGGGGGGGGGGGGGGGGGGGATGGGAGGGGGGATGGGAGGGATACATCCCCCCCTGGAATGGAGGAGGGGGATGGCCTGTACAATCATCCCCCATGAAATCTGTGGGAAAAAAATGGAGGAAGCAGAAATGTGATTGTATCAATTTTAGCGTATTGCATGACGTTCGTACGCCCGCCTTCAGACAGGTAACAGAGCTGAACAGTATTCTATCTATATAGGATAATGTACGGGTATATATCATTTTCTCAAGCGCTCGCTCGCGAAGAAAGTAATATCGACATAAGGTATGATCCAGACGTTGACAACGTCAAATAGTATGGGCCTACATGTAAACATGCTATGATGCGAGCAACTCGGGACTATCTGCAAATTATATGTACAAAAATGAATAAACAAACAAACAAACAAACAATAATAATTGAAACCCCCCCCCCCCATTTCCTGAATCATTCCTTAAACGATGATGACTCTGATGACTCAGTCAGGATACATCTATGGGCATACCAAGGGATGATCAGGGGCGTCAAATCTATCTGGGAGGGGGGGGGGCATTTGCCCCGCCCCTACGGAAATGTTGGGGGCAGACAAATCATTTGTCCCCCACGCAATTCTGAGCAATTCTGAGTGCACAAGACTTATCACTTATATTCCGAAAACTCGAAAGTTCCTTCATGTACAAGGGGAATATCCTCTGACTTTTAATCAACCCTTTCCTCGCTCACCTCTCCCATCACAGATCATTTTTTTTTAATTTCTCAAATATTCCATCAAATGCGTATACAAGATATCTCAATTTCAACTTTAAAAAAGGCAAAAGCTCCCTCGTACGGGAAGGGTGGTGATAGCACTCGCTCACGCCTTCTCCCTGCTCGCCCGTCCCCTTCCCCCCCCCCCCCCCATGCATACAAGTAGACTACATGTGGCTACACTTTGAACATAGACAGTTTTCCAAATACGCCACAAAATGTGTGTACCAAAACGTTTAAATGCAATCAGAAAATACAGAATCTTCCTCGTGAGGAAGGGGGAATAGGGCTTATCCCCTCCCACCTTCTCTGATTGACAAATTTACAGATATTCCGACAAAAGTGTGCACCAGACCGTTGAATTTCAGTTCTAAAACTGAAAAAAGCTCCCTCGAATATGGCAGACGTATCTTGCCACCCTCCCATTGCTTGGTCCCCTCTATAGACTTAGTACACTTTAGGGAATGACAATTTCTGAATTTTCCACAAAAAGTGTGCTTCAGATCGCTTTATTTCAATTCTAATAATGCAAAAGCTCCGTCAAGTGGGAGGGGGAATCCCTCTCCCATACCCTCCCCCTAAGCTCTACCTCACAAGTACCTTGTACATACACAGAGATGATGCACACACGGAATAAGAGCTAAATTCTATGATTTTAACACTTCCCTGGAAAAGCCCTACTTATTTCTTCTTTTTTTTGGGGGGGGGGGGATGTTGGAAACATTGCACCAAAAGTTTGCACCAGATCGCTGAATTTCAGGTCTGAAAATGCAAAATCACCTTTGTGTGGAAGGAGATATGCCCCTTATCTACACCCTTGTGTGCTTGCTTTTTCTGTTTGAATTGCTTAACAGACAGCGTTCATGATAATTACTTATCGTAAAAATGAATACAATGAGTTTATCTAAATAATACCATTTTACAGGCAAATTGTTCATTGTAATCTATATCAAAATTTTCTGCTACCTTAAACAAGTGGGACTGTTTCAAGTCGATAAAACACGCAAACATGCATAAAATTGCACCATTTACAACATCAAAATGCAAAAAGTTCTCACTATGGGAGGGGGACACCCCCCCTCCCACACCCTCCCTCCCCCCCTCACTCGCTCCGCTCGCTTGGGCTCGGTCGCGTTCATGACATTCAATGGAAGAATTAATACAAGAAGTTTATTTAAATGATACTTTTTAAGGCAAAATATTCAATATTATACAACGTCCAAGTAGATCCTTGTAATTTGATTGGAGGATTGTTAGTGACGTGATATTCAATAAGTACTCCATTCAACGCGCCATGCAATTTTAGTTCTATTTTTGCGTGCAACTTTTCGATTTTTTCGTTCTATTCCATGGTTCGAGAAATTGTATGGTACTGCGTGTACTGTGTGTTGCATATTGAGGATCGCATGCAGCTAGCGCAGTGTACGTGTGCGGTACATGCATGCGCGTACGTAGGCCTACGCAGTGCTAGTGTACGTGTATGAGCGCTAGTATAGCTGTGACCTGTATCTACACTGATTGCACAAGCCAGAAAGAGAATCGCAGTAAGCGATCCACACGTAAGTATGGCTATATTTTTCATACATATGTAGACTTCTAGGCCTACTTAGACCAAAAACATCTACTTGGACGTTGTATAAATCAAATAGTGTATGGTCTTTACTCGTGCAATGGAACGAGATTTCGCACAAGGTGAAAGATGAGGCGCACTATTCAACTCAGCTTCGTCTCGTTGAATAGAGCGCCTCGTTGAATAGAGCGCCTCTATCTTTCACCTCGTGTGAAATCTCGTACCATTGCACTCGTGACCATTCACAATTTGTATAATAATCTACATCAAAATATTCTGCTACCTTAAACAAGTGGGACTTTTTTAAGTCGATAAGACACGCAAAAACATGCATCAAATTGCACCATTTACTACATCAAAATGCAAAAAGTTCTCAACGTGGGAGGGGGAACATCACCCTCCCCCTCCCCCACCCCCCCCCCCCACCCCCCTCACTCTGCTTGCTCGGGCTCGGTTGCATTCATGATATTCAGTGTGATAATTATTACAAGAAGTTTATTTAAATGATACAATGTTATAGGCAAAATTGTTCAGTAATAATCTACATCAAAATATACTGCCACCTTAAACATGTGGGACTGTTTCAAGTCGATAAAACACGCAAAAAAAATGCACCAAATTGCACCATTTACAACATCAAAATGCAAAAAAGTTCTCACCATGGGAGGGGGAACCCCCCTCCCACACCCTCCCCCCTCGCTCGCTTCGCTCCCTCGCACAGGTATTCCAACTCAAAGTCCCTCCCCCACCCACCATCATTAAAACGGAATGATGCCCTTGGGATGATTGCTTTATTGACTTAAATCAAAAAAATTGAAAAATACAATAGCTACAGGAAAATATCTACTATGTTATTACATACAAAGAAATGGAGACCGATATTACCATTTTATTGAATTTATTTGGGCATTATTCAAGGCTGCGCTACGTTTTTATAAGGGGGGGGGGGTCAAAATTGCCTGTCAGTCAAGAAGAAAGAAAATCAAAAGACAAGAGAAACAGCAATAAAAAAGTCTTCATACTTTTAAGGTCTGATTTTCCGCCGAAAGTCGGCTGACAAGCAAAAACAAACAAACAAAAGCAAGAACAAAAAGTCTTCATATTTTTGCTGCCACTTCCCTCCCACTTGATATTTCATGCAAAAGAGTGGGACATTCGATCCTTGTAAAGTGTGTGTGTGGGGGGGGGGGGGGCACCAAGCTTGTCTCCCCCCCCCCCCCCCCCCAAAAAAAAAGGCTGCGCTGGTCCGATTATGGGCTTGTAATTGTGGTAATGGTGACTATCATCCCCCCCCCCCCACCCCTTAGTATGGATTTACGCCGTTGGCTATGCTATGTTCATCATATTTTTAATGTGTGTGGAGGTATTGTGCAGTTTGACTATTGGAGAGAAAGAGGGGTACCAAATTAAATATCATATGAAGTACTTAGCTATTGTGTCGGCAGTGAGTGAGAAATGGGGAAGTACATTCAATCAGATAGTTTTGCAAATGGCTTTAGAGAATAATGATTATGATAAAGAACAGGTGGATTTATTGATATCAGAAATACAAAAGTTAAAAACTAGAACTGTCTATGCAAATATTGGTACTGAATAAGTAAAAAGACCTGTTTGTGAACACCTACTTTCTATTCAGTATGGATTTCAGGATGACGAATGGTCACAGATTTTTGTGGTCCCATTTCAATGTACGATAGAAATTAAGATGAGAGTGTTCCAATTTAAATTTTGCATAATATATTATACACCAACAACAAGTTGTTTAAAATGAAACTACGTTCTGTGAATCTGAGGTTGAAACACCTGTACATATTTTTTGTGACTGTAAAACTGTTGAGGACTTACGGCATGCTTTCGTTGATAAATTTGGTTTAGGATAGAGTGTTACATTTCAGGATTTGACCAAGAAAAGAATAATGTTCAGTTTCATAAAGGACTGGAAAGGACCTCACAGGCAATTGATAAATCATTTGATCTTGTTACTCAAGAGATATATTTATATTCAGAGGTGTAAGAAATCAAAACTTAATTTAGGTGGTCTCATATCATTTATTGGCAGTGTTAGATATACAGAATTAGTTATAGCAAAACAAAAGCTAAAGGAACATATTCATTATAGGAAATGGTCCCTGGTTGAAAATCTGTTTTAAAAAAGTAGGAAATTTGAAGTGTTTTTATGTAACCACCAGTAGACCAATGCTATGTTCAGTTTACATCGGGTCATTTGTATGTCTGTTGTGTGTTTTTGTCAGTGATTGTCACTTTGATTTATATGTTTGATTTTTGTTTTTGAAATGTTACAGATGTATGAAAACCAATAAAACTTTCAAAAGAAAAAACAAAAGGCTAGGAGTATAACACAAGTATACATCAAGCATAACCCAGGGCTGGCAGAGCGTTTTCAAAAGTGGGGGGGGGGGGCAGTTCCGGGTTTGATGAGCTAACAAGCTAAAAAAAAAAAAAAAAAAAGGGTCCTCAGCTCATCTCTCCCCTTCCACTTCCAGGTTTCTTCGGCTGACAAAAAAAAAAAGAAGAAGGTCCTCAGCTCCTCTCTCCCATTCCACTTCCAGGCTTCTTGGGCTGACAAGCAGGAAAATAAAGGGTCTTCAGCGGAAAAAACAAAACCGTACCTTACACTTCAAGATCTCTATCTTTTGTTTTCAGTACCACTTACATACTCGCAGGTAAAAAAAAAAAGTGGTGGGCCCAAAGTGATGACACCTTATGTATTCCTTTGTATGGTGCACAAAAAGTGTGGGAGCCTGTGAGAACTCCCCCCCCCCCCCCCAAGTTCCGCCAGCCATGTATCCTGCATCAAGTTTGTAACTAATTCAAGTTAAGAAAATGGGTGTAGAGAGACCATGGAAGCAAAATGCTGAAACCACAAGCAAAGCAAGCATACACTTCAGGTGAATCTGTCGTGCATAGCGAGAGGACAATATAGGGGAAACTCAAATCAAAGCTTTGTATTTGTTTAATTTAGGACAATTTATGTATAATTATAATAAGAATAATCTTCCAAATATATTTGAAACAATGTTTTCAAAAAAATCAATCAATCATCCAACAAGGCGATCCAATGAATTCCATTTGCCTTTTTTTAGGACTTTGCTGGCTCAGCACACCTTCATCTACGATGGGCCAAAGTATTGGAACTCACTTCCCAACGATATAGTATCAGCACAAACTTTGAATTCTTTCAAGAACAAATTAAAAGCATTTCTATTGAAATCTTATGATATACAACCGAATTAGGTTCACTTTTTTTGTCTCATTCAAGTCATCTTTTTAACAAGCATTAAGCAATCATACAGAAATAATTTTTTTTTAAAGAAAAATAATCTGTCAAACATAAGTCTTCCTCAGATATTACTTTTATTGTACCATATAACAATGTGCCTTTTCTCTTTCTCTTTTTTTTTTGTATGTCCGCTCTTCTGCATTAATACCGGTACATGTACCCAATCCTTCATAATATCAATCCAAGGAGCGTCTTATCATTACACTTTATCATGAAGTCCAGTCTGCTTGTGTCCACGATGGCGCATGTTGTAGTCTCATTTTCCCTTTTTTTCTTCTTTTTCCCTTCCTAAGTTAACCCATTGAGGACGGTTTGATTTTGCTACAACATGCATTTCCCATAGATACTTGCCCGAGTATACTCGGGACTCGTCCTCAATGGGTTAATTTCATGTCAGTTGACATTGGTTTCTTTGATTTTGTTTCATGTAATGTTTGTAGTTTCATTAAGTCATTATTTGTTCTCTTTTCCGAGGGTCCCATACCCTACAAGCTTTGCTTTTTAGTGGGACCCTCCATTTCCATTCCATTCCATTCCATTCCAATCGTTGTATTAAGCATTAAATGTATATACCTTAGAAAATGAATTTATTGCAACTGATTGACAAATTGCCCTACATCGTGTGATGTAGGGCAATTTGTCAATCAGTTGCGATGAAAACACCTCGACGGAAGAATTTCATGAAAATGAATTTATGTTGTTACTCATGATATCACATGTACGTTTTCTTTGAAATTGTTACAAATATGTTCTGTTAATGGGCAAGTCCAAGATAAAGCGCGCGTTACGTATGGGACATTCAGAGACTTTTATAACCTGAAAAATAGTGTTAATGGCCTTTGATCATATTGAACTTTATCATGGTAACTGATATCTAGGAGAAGTATAATCATGTAAAAAATGGAGAAAAATGACCTGCACAATTATATTCTAGAAGAGAAAATATGTGCCGGTACGTATGGGACCAGAATTTTTTGTTTTTTCCCAACCTCAAAACTCTCTGAAAGTATTTCATTCTACAACTTGTAACTCACTGTGATGAAAGTCACAACACTCAAGATTATCAGAGGTAAGTTTCATGTCATGAGGCAAAAAGCACTAATTACAGGTTCTAATTAAAGACAGACATGATGTGTTACGTATGGGACACTTTGTCCCCCATTCGTTTAGTGTGTGGAGAATCATGTTTATGGGTATTTTGCATAATTATTGAAGCAAAATCAGTTGAAACTACTCAAATACTGATCCAGATTGTCACGGAAACAATATTCCCCAAATATTTTACATCGTAATCATATTCAATCATATTTTCATATTTTTATGACCAACCTGAGTATGCATGCCCTTTGTCCCCCATTCGTTTAGTGTGTGGAGAACCATGTTTATGGGTATTTTGCAAAATAAGTTTGCAAAATACCCATAAACAAATTTTTGCATTCAAGGTAGAGTCATTTGAAATTATTCTCATTTGAAATTATTCAAATACTGATCGAGATTGTCAAGGGAACAATAATCTCAAAATATTTACCATCATAATAATATTTAATCTTATTCTTTATTTTTATGACCAACCTGAGTATGTATGTATGCCCTGTATTTTTATCAGGATTGTTACTACTAAAAAATTGAATAGTTTGAAGTGTTTACTTCCACTGATGAAGGGCAGTTTGCATTCAGTTTCAATAAAAAACAACTTGACACAAAAAATATTGATTTTAATAAATATATATGCAATACCTGATGCATGGAACCCCAGTACTCCAGTAGATATATGATGTCTGTCTAGCAATCAGGTCATTGATACGAGTCACATCTCAGTTACTATGTATGCCCAAGAATTTTGTTGTGGCTACTATTGTACTGAAAACTGAATAAGGACAATTTGTTTATCACTTGCAATAAAAAAAATGATACAAAAACACTAATTCAAAGTAATATCTTCGTTATCCTCACATACGTGTGTTATACAATGCAGCTACAACGTACAGTGTAGCTAGAGCTCTACATTGTGTGGTGAACAGTACCAGGTACCCAATATACTAGTGGTTGAACTGCAATTTTTCAATCTGCTTGTGTATTCGATTTCAGTACCCTTTAAATCAGATGTCTCTACTTAAAGGGACTGTATAGTTCTGGTTCAGATGGGAATTCTGATTTCAACTTCTACAAGATAATTAGCACTTCTTTTATGAAATATTTAAATAGCATACAATTTTTAGAGGAATTCAAAGTTAACGTGACAACAATCTGTTTTGAAATGGCTGAGATATCCAGAAACGTGGTGTCCTAACAGAAGGTAGGTCACATTTAATATTAGGACCACTTCAATTTACTACATATTTGTTTGTTTTTTGATATCTCAGCCACTTCAAATTTGATCTCCATCAAATAAACTTTGAATTCCTCTAGTCTTAGAATTGTATGGCACTCTTTAATAATTCATATAATTGGTTTCCAATCATCTCGTAAAATGTTGAAAACTCAATCCCCATTTCTACAAAAACTATACCATCCCTTTAATGCTGATTTTCATTGTGTATTTTGCCATCTCCCCCTCCCCCTTTCTGAAAATTGTTCAGTCAAGTACATGTATTGTTTCAAGTGTCTATAACTCAAAAGTAGCTACAAAATTGGGATACTTTCAGCAGGACGATTGACCACTTGTTTACTGAGAGACCTTCCCAGCTATCTACATGCATTCACATGCAATATGTATGAGTCCCATACGTAACACATGTCCCATACGTAACATTATTTCATTGCCTATAAAAAATATTTCTTTTACTATTTTTTCTTCTTTCTATGGTATTTAACTAAAAAAAATGACCTCAATTTGTTACGTATGGGACATCTCATGATAGGACACAAGCTAATTTGCATAATCATTTGCATAATCCCTTCATTTTCATACCAAGTTTAACTATTAGATGAACTTCTTATGTCCACATATTAATCAAATATAATTTGCTTTCCTTTGAATAGATATGATTTCTATAAATGTCCCATATGTAACACCGTTTCACATTTATGCAAAAGAAGTGCTTGAAATTTGCACAAATTTTTACGTAATATCATTTTTTCCTCCATGGAAATCAAGACTTCAACTCATAGGCTTCCAAATGATACCAAACATGTCAATATTGAGCAAAGATGAAATTTTGCCTTCTGAGGGGACCTTATCTTGGACTTGCCCTAATGCATTGTATATAATATCCCTGTTTATTCAATGGAAATGAAAAGAAATTTGAAGTTGAAGTTGTTTGGATGTGAGGTAATTGTCAGTTAAAGTGAGGCAGTCCTCACGAATTTGAAAACAAAAATATGTTGTTGGTATCTCCAATAAACAACTTTCACCAAAAACAAACTTTCAAATCACCAAATAAGCTCGTAAATTTTGGTTGAAAAAGTGTGAATCTGCATGGTGAATATGCTAATGAGCAAGTCTTGGCGGAGAGTCAGATGTCAGCGAGGCACAGCTCTTCCCAGCCGTGTTCTGCTCGTTATGCGTACGCTCCCTAGTTACCCGGATGCATGAAGAAGGTGATGGCTACTAGTATTTGACATTGTTTTTATATGGTTTGTGGTGAAACTGGACGTGGAGTAATTTTGAACCAAATTAAATATAGAATGATTGGATTCTGGTTGAGATTAGTTAAGGGAAAAGAAACCAAACACTCGTGTACAATTTTCAAATTTCTTCTGCATTTACAAGGAGACATACACTCCCCGTCAACATTACAATGGTTATATTATTTATCACAAATATTTTTGATTATGCAGGGCTAGGGAATGTGTGGTTAGCACAATGGTGTGGATTTAGTGCTGCATGGATTTCACACACTTCAAAAGTTAGACTTTTTGATATGTTTAGTCAAGAGTGGAGAGCAGCCACATGGTCAAATAGAATTTGTACAAATTATAGAATGTGTAAGGATAATTTGATGTTTGAGAAGTATTTACTGGTCTTGTGTAGGAAAAATTGTATCACATTAAGTAAATTCAGATTTGGGCAATTCCGCAGTTAGAGGGACATGACCATAAAATTTCAATTTGGTTTTTTCCTTGATTTTTGTGTTTGACTTCAGAAAGAACACATTGATAATTCAGGAATAACTATTTTTCAGGGTATCTTGATAGTTTTAGGTATTGAATTCACCAATTTTGAACAAGTAATCTTTCAAGATTGAATTTCATCAGCAAAATCTCCATAATGGCAAAGAAGATAGCTAGTCAAGTTAAATGCCATTTTCTAGCCACAAATATTGAATTCATAAAGGCAATGCAGTGCTTTCATGGATAGATTAAGTAAAATCAACTTACATGTCTTCGAAATGCAAACATGTGTGCATTTCCCCAACCATCGGACAGTCATGTAACGTTACTAACCAAAAAGTGAAATTATTTACCTCCAGAGAGTATGAAGTGTCTATGAATGATAATATTTCAATTTTTCCTGCTGTGTCCAATGACTAATTGAAATATGAAAATAAGTATTACTAATCATTATAGAAGTTAGAAATAACAGCAGTCAAAATGTGTAACGTTACTAACCACGTAACGTTACTAACCACAGCCTGTGTGTATTGTAACGTTACTAACCATGAAATAAGTGAATAAGACTCCAATGGACAGGTCCTGGTCTGGCAAAATTTTGCCTGATGATAGAGCCAGATGTCAACTACAAGATTACGTGGTCATACAGTAAAAAGATATTGGCTTTTTTTTATAGTAAATTAATTATGCAAATTTACACATGAAATCATATTTTCACCTATAACTCCATAAAAAAGACTGAAGGATTGCTAAATTTTTGTGTAAGAGTTCCTCAAGACACATCAAACAATTTTCTTGCAAAAAAAATAGCAAAATCAAAATCAGTTTCTTTTGTTTTTTATTGTTTTGTTAATTTCTTATGTATTCTAATATTTTTTTACCTTTTGTTTTCTATTGGTTTTTTTTTTGCCAAAATTTGTTGCAGGCACTTTTTCAAGCTTATCTACATTAGAATTGATTAATTTCACTGGTCAAAGGTTGAAACAATCTAATTAATATAAATTAACGAAAAAACACAATTTGCATTGGATTTGCACACGATATCATGAATTTGAGCTGTTTTCAGGTCGACATGCATTTATGCAAAACATTACCTGACTGCAGAACGGTGTACCCGGACGTCGCAAATTTGGTCTCAAAATATGCGGGAGACTTCAATGAAAAAAGTCATGAAATGATGCGGCAACATCTTTGTGCGTTGCGGAATCGCGGCAGGAAATGTGGGGGGGGGTGGTCTGCAGCATTCGCATCACTACAGAAGGCTCACTAGGTGCACATTGAGCGATTTTTTTAAAACATTTTTTTACCACGTCCCATGGGAAGGGGCAATTGATGGAATCTGTGGGCCAGCAGAGCATTTTGTGTGGAAAGTAGTGTTAAAAACAATTGAGGCCATCACTTCAAATTTTCTGTCCCAATTTGAAATTATCATACAATGGTTTGTCGGGATTAATTACGCTTCAGGTACAGCGAACAGACTTTTGTTTTCAGAACAATGCAGAGATTAGACATTCAAACTGGTCTAAAAGAAAAAAGAATACATGTCTCTAGACTTGAATAAACATGAATTCAACTAATACACTGTATTATTTGAGTTAATGTCATATGACTTAAACTACTTTCACAATGATAAAAAACATTGCATTATGCTGGATTCCTATTGTGCAATGACTACGCACACCACAATTGGCCATACACTGTACATACTACATACCGGTACATTAGTTTTTGCTCTTTGATTTCTTTCCCCTTTATTAAAGGTACTTAACTGTTTTGCTCAATAAAACAGGCTGCTTTTGTGAATTACTGTGAGTCATGATGAACAGTGATTGGCAAAGTTATGAAACTGTGGATATCACTTGACCTAGTCTTTAAAAGTGGTACTCTTTTTTAGTTTGTAATCTATGCAAACATTTTTTCTAGTCTTTTTTAACATATGTACAAGTACTATGGTACTATACTGCATGAGTTTGATGATTGAAATAAGAGTTTCATGTCTTATCTGATGTTTCTTAGCTTTAACTTTGCATTCTCATGAGGAAACATGTAATGATTTGAGTTAACACACAATTCTGTAATCACTGGACAAACCGTAACGTTACTAACCGTAACGTTACTAACCATGATTTTTGTACTTAATTTTCAAACAAAGTTATAATGAGAAAGGATATTTGGGGTAGATATTGCCCTTAAAGCTAGAAATGAAAAATAAGTGTTGATATATTTCAAGCTATACCAGTTTTAGCAAACTATTTTTTCAAAGATGCTCATCAATTTTTTATGTCCTTTTTTTGTAACGTTACTAACCGGCATTAAAAGCAGACCTTTCTTCTAAAATGATTCATGAAATGATTTCATTCTTTGGTCTGTTCTAGGTCTACACTAGAATGATCTCTGGTGACATTAATGAGACTTCACATCCACAGATAGAGAAATGAGTCTAATCTAAATCATGAGAATGTCCCTAAAATGTAACGTTACTAACCGCAGAATTGCCCATTTACCTAATGGATTACCTGTTAATAAGGGCAGGTTTGATGCAAGCCTGACAGATGAATTGCATTATACTATATGTTCATCTGCAGATAAAGGGGATGAATTTCATTATATCTTTGTCTGTCCCTTTTTCCACAAAGAGAGACTAATATATTGTATTTACCAAGTAGCTTGACGGCCAGTAGACCAAGTGCATTACATATGGCCAAACTATTCAATTCAGCTAATGCTTGCCATTTGAAAAAAAACTAGCCAAATTTGTCAGAATGATTATGTTTCAGTTTTCTTCAAAACCAAAGAAGAAAGACAGTAGTTTTGTAGAGAGTAAGGTAGATGTGAATGTGTGTACACGTAGTGGTAGAGTAGTTAAACGTCCTTTACGCCTTGTTTTGTAAACATGTTTATTTGTATCTATTCTGTTATTTTCACATGTACATGTACATTATCACTTATAGTTTTGTATTCATATATTGTAAATATGTTTGTACTCTCATACCCAGAGAGGGGGTCGATAGAGTCAATAAAATCTTACAAATCTCACAAATCTTGCAAATCATACGTACTGTGCGTGTGTGTGTATGTATTGTGAATTGTATATTCGCACAGTACACGTGTGGATGGTACTACTAGATCTACGGTAGATACCCCGGTTGCGCACCCCAGTTTGCCCTTCGCACGTTTCCAGTCTATCACAGCGCAGCTGCAGCCCTGTCGCCGCGCATGCAGTTAGCTGTTTATGTTCTAGTGTATAGTACGTACGTATAGCGTAGAAATGGCTCTACACATTTATTTACACTAGAGGGGCGACCGCATTCAGCGTCGTCTGGTCGGGTGCACGTCACGACACCGACACCCACGAGTCATACAGCCCACAAGTCATACAGCTCACACGTCATACAGCCCACGAGTCATACAGCTCACAAGTCATACATACAGCCCACCAGTTATACAGCCCACCAGTTATACAGCCCACGAGTTCGACACTGAGTAAATTAAGCCCATGAGTTCGACATCAAGTAAAATAAGCCCAAGAGTTATACAGCCCATGAGTTCGACATTACGCACAAAAGGCTCACAAGACCGACACTAAGCAAAGAAAGCCCACGAGACCGACACTACACTTAAAAGGCTCACGAGATCGACACTAGGCAAAAGAGGTTCACGAGACCGACACTAGGCAAAAGAGACTCACGAGACCGACACCAGGCAAAGAAGGCCCACGAGACCGACAGGATGAACAGCGCCACCTATAGACCAATTAATTGTATAGGGTGTCCAGATAATGGCATAACGAAGGTATAAGAGATGGAAAAGGAGAGTTGCTAGGGTATTACCCTGTCAATTGCCCTCCCTCACCCCCTGAAGGGTTCATAAGATCTTTAATTGTGTTTGCATATGTGAGTGTTTGTGAGAAAATAAACAAAATTCAGTAAAATTGCATGAGATGTTTCAACATTAATATCGAAAATGCCAAAAACCCTCGTTTCCCCATCTGCAAGGCCCAAACCGGTATACCTACTTAGAAAAAAATATAAACCCAGGTATGAAATGAAGTTCACAACAAGAAACTTATTCATAAAATGGTCAATGTTGTAGTGCACACCTGCTTTGCATGATATGGGGGGGGGGGGACTAGTCATCTGCAAAGGTGTTGAAATAATAAAAAATACAGAAAATAATGTAATCGTCAATTAAGTCATCATTAAGAATTCGGAAAAAAAAAGATGCATCCATGAATGTAACTTTTCTATTTCATGAAAAATGTACGGTTTTGAGAAGAATAATTTTACAAACACAAGCTACTGAAATCGAGGTGAATCGCTGCCAAAAAAAACCAACGAAAAAACGTTTTCATCCGTTGACTTTCATACATTAAAGTTAAAGAGAAAATTACAAATTGAACTCTAAGCAGGCAGAAAGAATATCTAATAAGGCCTACTTAACTTGTGAAGCAAAAAAGAAAAGGGCGAAAAAAAAAATTAGATCCTGTCCACTGTCTAAGTAGAAATTAGGAAAGCCTATCAAATATAGCATGATGGCATCTAAAAGTAAACCATTCATTGTTCTTGTTCTCTATCACTTTTTCATTTTTTTTTTTTTTGGGGGGGGGGTCCTATGAAGAGGACAATTCTGTTACAAGAAAAAATGGTAACAATGTCGCTCCCCGTAGCATGACAGAACTGCCCCCTGAAAGACACATATATGTAGAAATACATACTTAATGTCATTGATATGTAGATGATGCTGTTATTAGTTAGTAATAATCTCTCGCTCGACAGCATAACGAAATTGCACCCGCCAGTATGTAATTTTCCCCGACTTTTTAAAGGGGCCCTGAAATTCAAATGCATGTTGATTTGTGTTGATTTATGTTACCCTCAACATCACTTTTGCAGTGAAACAAATATCTAGAAACATTCCATATATCTTTAACGATTTTTTCTTCTATTTTTCTTCAGATTACTTGGGAACGCCCACAAAAAATCCCTCAAAACCAATATTCTTGAGATGACCTCATCTGTCAATTATTGCTGAAGTACTGAAATGTTTAACAAAAGACATTGGAATACACCTTCCTCTCGACTCAGCATAACTTGCATGTTTCTGTGATATTAATGTGACTGACAAAAGACATGGCGAGGGAACATGCAAGTAAAGGCACACAATGTAAACGGCACAACACAAACCTTCTCTCAGGCTCCGGTATGTCAATGACATCTTCACCATCTGGCCGCACCAAGCAGACCAACTCGACAACTTCCTCACACATCTCAACAAACAATACTCTGACATTTCATACAGATGAACTCTAGGAGCCGTATTCTCGGAACTTAGCATTTGGTAAGCACTTAATTAGCAAATTGGTATTCTACTTCTACTTCTACTTCTACGGTGCTTCTCATCAAAGCCTGTTCACCAACTGGATGAGGGTTTGTGGTGTGGTGCTTCAGACAGTGGATGCCATTTGTGCTTTGTGCTCTTTCTATACAGATGCTCATTGTGCAAGTAAAAACAAATCTCTGCCATGCTTAGTTGGCTTCTATGGCTCTCTTGAACTGCTCAACAGAGGGCAGTTCAATGATGTGTTGAGGAAGCCTATCCCAGTCTCTGATTGTCCTTGGGGAAAAAACTGTGTTTGTAGGCATCCAAGGTAGAGCCGGTTCTCATAAAGCGTTGATGTTGGCTGCTTCGTGTTGTTCTTTGTCTCTGTTTGTGGTAGTGTGGTATATATGGGTACTGCAATTTGGTTGTTTATTGCCTTGTAGAAGGTGGTAAGTCAAGCTTGTTTTCTTGAACTGTCTTCTAGGGTAGGGAGACAGATACTTTCCCTCACAGTCGTGACACTGGTCTCTCTCTGGTAGTTCCAACATACAAAGCGAACAGCTCTTCTTTGAATTTTCTCCAGCAAATAGTATTTGGTTTTGCTTGTAGGGATCCCATACTGTTGATGCATGCTCTATCGTACTAGGGTTATGTAGGCTGATTTCTTGATGTAGGCAGAACATTTCCCAAGGTTTCTCTGCAAGAATCCAAGGGTTTCCCAGCTTTGATAATTAGATGGTACAGCTTTATTGTGAGGTTTCCAGCTTAGCTTCTCATGGAGTTCAATCCCAAGATAAGTTAGGGTTGAAACAGAGGCAATATCCACATCCCCCATGGTGTAAGTGTGAGTGATGGGCTGTTTTCCTCTGTGGATTCTCATTGAGTAGCATTTCTTGGCATTGAGTTTCATCTGCCAGGCATTGGACCACTCAAGGAGGGTATTCAAATCATCTAGGAGCTTGAGTGTGTCATCTATTGATGATATTGTGCAAAATACTAGGCAATCATCCCCAAACAGTTTGATGGTCGAGTTTATCTTGTCTCCAATGTCATTGATGAACAAGAGAAACAGCAGTCCGAGCACCGTGCCCTGAGGTACTTCGATCCTGAGTCAACATGGACAGATGATGAAGCCTCCCCATCCAAGACCACTCTCTGAGTCCTGGTAGTGAGCCATATGTCTTGATCCATGCTTGCGTGTGGTCACCTATACCATAGAGTAATACGTTCGTCAGAAGACGTTGGTGGACACGCATTGAAACTTCAAAATGAAGTTGCTGGCTGAATAGCGGGCCATTGAGTCAAATGCTTTAGAGAAGTCTAATATCAAGACATCGGTCTGATCCTTGTTGTCCTCTAAGGCAGTGATGAGTTGAGACTCTGTTGAGTGCTTCTTACGAAACCCATGCTGGTTTTTGGTTAGTATGTCATGATCATCAATGTGCTCCATGATGGCATGGAAGATTACATGCTCCATGAGTTTGGTGGTCACACAAGTTAAGGAAACAGGATGGTAGTTGCATGGAAGACTTCTGTTACCTTTTTTATAAATGGCAACAATGTTGGCTGATAGCCAGTCTGATGGTAGGCTACCACTCTCATAGGACTGGGTTTAATTAAGTAGAGGATTTTATTAACTGTTATGACAACAAGCGTTTTGGCGGGAAAGTCTTATGCACTTGCGCATATCAATGCGCTTGCTCCCCTGAGAGGACTCCATCGTAGAGTTGATTACAAATCGGTATTCTGAGCATGTAATTAAGTGTGAAAGTTAATGGAAAACTTTTTGTAAAAGACACCAAAGAATGTCATTAACTACCCCCAGTATCAAGCATAACAACGTTTTTTCTTGGCCACAATGATGCTTACCGTCTTCAGTAATTGAGGAGTGGTTTAATCTTCTTGTCACGGAATCCGTAGAATTCAGACACAAAAACAAATAGAAGCGATGTTGGAGGAATTTTGTCATTTTATGTCAGCAAAGAGCATGCATTGAGGGCATATTTGTGTGCGTAATCATATTCTAACAACGTGTCTGATTGGATGGAATAACAATTAGATGGGAGGAACCTAATTATAGGGGACGTAATCATACCTTAATTACGTCCTCATTTAGAATGATAGCCCTGACATCTTGTATTGGAAAACTATTTCATCAGGTACTGGCGGAAAGAGCAGTAGAATTTTCCCTTGCAAATGATTTAATTGATCCATCTGTGCAGAAGGCATTTCTTCACGGTATCAACGGATGTACAGAAAACACGCAGGTTATCCGTGAGTTATTAATGGATGCCAAGGCAAAGAAAAAAACGATGTGCACGTAACTTTTTTCGACCTCCAAGATGCATTTGGATCAGTTGAGCATAACCTCATTCATCATGTGTTAGAGATGTACGGGTTTCCGGATCACTTCAGGCGGTATGTTAAGATTTTATACTCGCGACTCAATGGAGTAGTCAAAACTCCACATTGGACTTCTGACAGTTTCCCCTTCAACAGAGGTGTATTCCAAGGAGACCCACTCTCCCCTATTATCTTCTTACTCACGTTCAACCCGATACTGAAACACTTGCAAGCGAATGAAGCGAAATTCGGATACGATTTGAACGGAACACGATTCATCTGCGTACCATTCGCTGACGACTTCAATCCTATAATGGGTAATAAAAGAACCCATCAGCGTCTCATGAACGAAATATCTGGTTTGGTTAAGTCTATGAAACTCTCCATCAAGCCATCCAAATGTCGCACTATTTCGATCTGTGGCGGTAACCCTACTGATGTCACTTTTTCAATTGACCAACATACCATTGAAACAGTTCGAAATAAGCCGGAAAAATATCTCGGTTCTCTTATAACGTTTAATATGCAATCTGCGGATGCTTATATTTTCATATTGGAGAAATTACGTAATATTATTACAAATATCAATAGTTGTTCTGTTCGTGATGAATACAAATTGGCGGTATTCACCAGATACAGCTTACCATCTCTTCGATACTTACTGTCTGTCCATGACCTTATAACACTCAGCAGGACGGTCTGGACAAGACTTCAATTTCTCAAATTAAGAAATGGATGAAAATTCCGTCTCACGGAGCATCAACCGCTTTTTTATTTAGCCCCGATGGACTCGGCTTTAACTTACCCTCTCAACTTTACAAAGAATCTCATGTTCTCGGACATGTTTCTTCGCATATTCGTGGTGATGATAAGGTCCAAGCTGCGCTGGATGCGAAAGTTTCTCGCGAAGGTCAATGGTCGAAAAAAATGTCCAATTGCAATGTTTAATCATGTGAAAAGTATTGTTCTGATGTGGCTGTATCTGATTGGGAAAAAGTAAAAAATGTAGTGAAACAAACCCTACATACTGAAGTTAAAGCATTCTGGATGGAAAAGGTATAGTCCAGGCTAGGCTCCATAGAAAGTGCACGTAACCTTGTTTTTTGATGGTTTCTTGTCAATTCGAGGGTGCTGATTCCAAATCCGATTGATGCCACTCGCGTAACCTTGAGCATTTTCAGCAAAATCCAAAAATCCAAAATGGCCGCCAAATATGCTAATTTGGCCGTGATAATCACAATAATGTGCATTCTGTGACCAATTATTCCACCAAACTTTGTACATTTATGTTCCGAGAGCTACTTTAAGTGCATTCACAAGAGAATTTTCATTTCATATAGTTTCATTTGGCATTTAAAGCTCATTTCCCATTCAAAATGGCCGCCATTCCTATGCTCATGTACAATATGAATGGCAAAAAGTATGCATGGAAATATATACCAAATTTACTGTATTTCCAGTTCCGTACCTATGCTGTTATAAAGTGTTGCATGTGCAGTGCAAATCTGATGAGTGCCACTAGCAAAACAAGCAAACAAGCAGACAAATAAACAGAAAATATATTGTTTTTAGGCTTATATATTCTTCTTAAAACAAAACTTCAAAATGGGTGCCACTAATATTCCTCTGTACAATATGAATGGCAAAATGCACATGGCAATAAACAAATTTTCTTCTTTCTTTTTGTTTTCTGTGACGCAGCTACACTGGTTATCAATTTGGATGCTGATTATAAATCAGAAGGTTGTCACTAACAAAACAAAAAGCTGTTTTAGTTGTGATGCAAACATCCAAATTTGCTACATTGTATCTGAATCTGGTTTTTCCCCAAGGAATTGGGGGAAAACCCACCAAAACTTGAATTGATGCCAACATCAAGATCTTTTATCAGAAATTATTAGATATGAACATTTTAGACTTATTTGCCTTGAGATGTTCAACATCATAATATTCACTGTGTTTATTGAATTAAAAGGCTAAATCTTAGATGATGACACAAATGAAATTTCGAAATAACTGTTCTGTTCTACATTATCTAAAAGCGATATTACACAAACTTTTCAACCCCCTCATCCGAGAAAGAACATGAGGCAGGGGAAAGTGGAACAAAGGGACCACCTCAAATCTCTGAAACAAAAAAAGCCCCTTATTTTGCCATGTTAACCCAGAATATGATTTGCTTGAAAACAAATGACAAATTACCTTCTGTCTTATCTGTATATTGTAGATAAGATTTACCACTGGTTCTGTGCTTGCATGATTTTCCCTACTTGCTCAAGGCTGATAAAAATGTAACAGCACTGACAAGTGTGTTAGGAGGATTACAAAGAGTTTGGAAAAGTATTGCTAGTGGTACCACTATTATTTTATATTTTATCATAGTAAACAGAAAGTCCATCACACCACAGTAGTGTTATTTGGAAATATCCAAGAATGATTTTGTACTTTCTCTAGGAATGCAATTACTTAAGGTTTTAATGAAATTGACGCATATGATGCTGCCACTGTTAAAGGGACTCATTTTCTGTCTGGAGATGAGTACTTTGCTCACACCTTTCCTTCAATGATGAGTTGTGGAATCATGGAATATTTACCAAAGTTAATATAACGCAGAAGATTCACGATGAATATATGTGTAATGGGTCCATTTCAGTCAAAGGGCTTGTTTTACACATGCTTGCCCCCACCTCTGTTGCTGCCCAACCCTCGGTTCCGCGACCCCTGCAATCCTGCAATTGCCTTACAAGGGGAAACGTTTTGTCTGACAAGTTTGTCTGACAAATTTGCTCTCAGCCAATCAGATACAAGGATTTTAGTAGCTTATAACAGCTTGTTAAAAAAAAAAACTGACAAAACGTTTCATGGCATGCCCCCCCTAACAACCTGCCATCAATGCGCTTGAAATTCCACAAGCCAACCCATGAGATTTCCCTCCTTCGCTTCAAAGCTTTGACCCCAAAACAGGGTGGTGCAGGTGCTGGGCTGATGTCATCTCTGATACCTAAGTTACCTACAACACAGTCTCTTGCCTGGCGACAGAGCCAAAGGGCTTCAAAGGGTGGTGAAGCAAGTCTTTGATGTCTTCATCCTGTTGCTATGGCAAAAAAAAAAAGAAATCACCCTCTGACCCCTGAGGAAGTACTGAACATAATCAGATGTGGTTGCAATTAAGGCAATTTGCAGGACTGATATATATCTTTAGCCTGAGAATCTTGCAAATTTGGGGCTGATATCACCTGCTGCCAAATATCCAATTAAAGAGATCTTTAAAGACAATAAAAATGAAGAAAATCAAGTTTGCTCGATAATATCAAGGCGTCATTCCTAAATTATATCATAACAAAGCGATGGAGGTTATTATCCATTTAAAACTTGCCTCAGGACTCCCCCTCCCCCAACTTCTAGCTGAAAAAAAAAGCTACATTGTAAAGGGTTGTTAGTTTTGTCATTAATGTTTTTGTCCGCAATCATGTATTTCTACAGTACTGTATATGATTTTTCTGTACCTTATTTATAATGGTTTTAGGGGAATGCATAGAAGCTTTGCATTCTAGCTTCCACTCCATTTTTAACACTTGATAAATGATATGCATCTAGGCTTCTTAATATATTTTGTTAGTATTACACTTTTATATTCAAGCTGCTTATAGAATATGATGGTACATTATCAGGGGCGGATCTAGCTTTTTATAAAGGGGGGGTTGGGGCGGTATGCGAGGGAGCGGAGCGAGCGAGGGGGGGGGGAGAGTGTGGGAGGGGGGTGTCCCCCCTTCCACAGTAGGGAGAATTTTTGAAAATATGTGTGTGAAAATGGCGTTTCCTTGCATCTAAAACACCACTATTTTTGGTATAGAGGTCATTGCCAAATTAACCCCCCATGAAAATTTAAAAAAGATAATATTTTTAAAAAAATGGTCCCCAGATTTTTTTTTTTTTTTTTTTGGGGGGGGGGGGGGGTGCAACCCCCACCCCCCAACCCCCCCCCCCCCTAGATCCGCTTCTGATTATTGATTTTTTTGCATGGTTTTTGGTGCACTTAGTATATATTCTTTGTTGAAACAAAATAAAAGATTTGAAATTGAGTTAAACATCGCAAGGTTTATGATTGTTAAATGCTCGAAACTCCATCCATAATTCCTAGTGAAAATCCTAATTTATGTGGTGAATTGGGACTTTTGCATCACAAAAGAAAAACTTTCTGTTAAGAACATCCTTGAGATAATGATCAGCACTAAATCTTAAACTATATAGCTGCATGTCAGAAAAAACAGTAAATTAGTTTTCTATTTCCACGTATATATTTGCTATTCATATTGTACAGGAGAATAAGAGTGGCGACCATTTTGAATTTTTGCATTTAGAAGAATAAAAATGCATGTAGGCCCCCTATATTGTAAGTGGCACCCATCATATTAGTATTGCACATACAACATTTTATAACAGCATAGGTACGGAACTGGAAATACAGTAAATTTGTGTTATATTTCCATGCATACTTTTTGCCATTCATATTGTACATGAGCATAGGAATGGCGGCCATTTTGAATTGAAAATGATCTTTCAATACCAAATGAAACTATATGAAATGAAAATTTTCTTGCAAATGCACATGGAGTAACTCTAGGAACAGAAATGTACAAAGTTTGGTGGAATAATTGGTCACAGAATGCACATTATTGTGATTATCACGGCCAAATTAGCATATTTGGCGGCCATTTTGGATTTTTGCATTTTGCCGAAAATGCTCAAGGTTATGCGAGTGGCATCAATCGGATTTGGAATCAGCACCCTCGAATTGACAAGAAACCATCAAAAAACATTGTATGTATAAAAAAACAAGGTTAGGTGCCTTCTAGCCTGGACTAGTAGCTCCCCTTGTCATGCAAGGTGATTTTTTTAAAGCTTTTGCAATTAGAGAATTCGGATCTGACATGGCGTTCAATTATGTTCTCTTTTCCAAAAAGCGCCCTTAGTTTTATCACGAGAGCGTCTTTCAACTGTCTACCTTCAGGTGATGATCTCCACAGATGGGGAGAGAAATTGAATTCACGTTGTTATTTGTGTGGTAATCATGAAACGCTTTTCCACATATTGAACAATTGTAAAGAGCAAGAGGGCGGTGGTCCGGAATCGCTCCCCTACTGGAAGGCTGTGAAAATCGTCGTTTCTTGCCATCTTCTAGAACTCTCTGCAGATTGTCCTGATCACAATGTGATAATACTGTATATCTCAATCTTTTGCCACACATGGGGAGTAACATCAACCACTGCATGGTATGGAATTTTGATACCGTTTGTACTTCTCCATAACCTCCGAGAACCTGTAATGAGACTCTTGCTACACTGTTGTCCCACATACTACGATTGGTGTTTCCTTTACACGTTCTGTACGGATTTCGCGTTCATTATTGCCATGCATGCACAGACGCTAGTACTGTGTAGGGGATCTACCCATTGTCGGCAAGACCTAGATATGTGCAGCATCAAAACATAATTCGTGAGTTCTTTCAGAAAATTCCATAAATCTACTTTGACTTGGTATTCTCCACGACAGGCGCGCCGGAAGCAGTTTTGGATTGGGGGGGGGGCAAATATTGGAGGGGGCTCACGATAGACCATACATATGTTACACAATATATACACATACACACACACACACACACACACACACATATATGTATATATATATATATATATATATATATATGTGTGTGTGTGTGTGTGTGTGCGTGTGTATATATATATATATATATATATATATAAAGTGGCGTACGATGGGTCGAAACATTGGGGGTGGGCACCTTGTGGAAAAGTAATTTTGACGGTGTGTATGCTGGTGCATGTGTGCGTGCGCAATAATGGGTCTACAATACATTACGGAATTTGATACATTCAACAACGCAGTCATTGAGCAACATTGTAAGTTTTCCTTACATGGATTATGGAATGACGGTGTGAAACGACAAATTATATACTGTCAGCAACATCAGGAGAATTGCATAACAATAAAATGCGAGCGAGCGGAGCGAGAGAGCTTGAAAATTTTGGCATTTTACAGTCCAAAACTGCCGTTTGTAGCTATATCTTTCGCTTTGGAAATTAAGGGGGGGGCATCGGGCGCAACTGCTGGCAATTACTGGCGGCAACATTAGGAGAATGGCATAACCATTCAATGCGAGCGAGCGAAGCGAGCGAGCTTGAAAATTTTGACATTCTACAGTCCCCAAACTGGCGTTTGTAGCTATATCTTTCGCTTTAGAAATTAATGGGGGCGCATCGGGCGCAACTGCTGGCAATTACTGGCAGCAACATTAGGAGAATGGCATAACCATTCAATGCGAGCGAGCGAAGCGAGCGAGCTTGAAAATTTTGACATTCTACAATCCCCAAACTGGCGTTTGTAGCTGTATCTTTCGCTTTGGAAATTAATGGGGGGCGCATCAGGCGCAACTGCTGGCAATTACTGGCAGCAACATTAGGAGAATGGCATAATGATTCAATGCGAGTAAGCGAAGCGAGCGAGCTTGAAAATTTTGACATTCTACAGTACAAAAACTGCCGTTGTAGCTATATTTTTCGCTTTGGAAATTAAGGGGGAGGCGCACCGGGCTCAACTGCTGGCAATTACTGGCTGCAACGTTAGGAAAATGGCATAACGAATAAATTTGACGATTAATTTTGACATTTTACAGTCCCCAAACTGCCGTTTGTAGCTATATTTTTTTTTTCGCTTTGGAAATTAAGGGGGGCGACCCAGGCACAACTGCTGGCAATTACTGGCAGCAACATCAGGAGAATGGCATAGCGATTGAATGCGAGCGAGCGGAGCGAGCGAGTTTGGAAATTTTGACATTTTACAGTCCAAAAACTGCCGTTTGTAGCTATGTTTTTTCGCGTTTATTCATTTATATACATATCTATCTTATTTCATCTATTTTTATTTATTTGTTTATTCATTCTTTTTTTTTTTTGGGAGGGGGGCTTTTTGGGGGGGCAAAAATGCGTTTTGCCCCCCCACTTTTTGGATTGGGGGGGGGGCGGCCGCCCCCCCTGCCCCCCCACTTCCGGCGCCTATGCTCCACGATACACCATGGCTTCAAAGAAATTGATTGCATCTATTCTGAAAGAACTATTGGAAAGCACAGAATTTCTTGATGCTATTACTGAACACCTTGCTGAAGCAGTGGAAAGATCAGTGGAAAAGAAACTGGAGGAAATTGTGGAAAGAATAAAGAAACAAGATGAATGCTTGTCGCGACTTGAAAAGTCTTTGAAAAAGACAGACAAGATATGCAGTGACCTGCAAACACAAGTAAATGACTCGTGGCACAAAATCACTGAGCGGTGTGAACTTCTGGAAGCTTCTGTTGTGGACCTCTCAGCGAGTGAAAGCCAAGCAAACAAGAAAATCCAGTCACTCGAGAAAGCTCTGGACTCCAAGTGCAATATGATCAACATGCTTCAAACAACTGTGAATGACCTTGAGCAGTACTCAAGAAGAAATTGCTTAAGGATCTTTGGTGTTCCTCAACGCCCCAACGAAAGTACAGACCAGGTTGTTCTTGATGTTGCCAAAAGGATTGGAGTGGATCTCAGTGTCGCAGACATTGATCGCAGCCACCGAGTCGGCAAGCAACCCACTGGTGATAGGAGCAGAGGAATCATCTTGAAACTTTCCTAATACCGAGCTCGGCAGAAGTTGATACTGCATCGTCGCAAGCTGAAAGGAAGTGGAATCACCATCCACGAAGACCTTACTTCCAGGAATCGCGATCTGCTTCTGGAGGCCCAAGGACATGAGAAAGTGACAACAGCTTGGACTGTAGATGGTCGCGTCTCTGTCCTGATCCCTGCAAGCAATGGAAGATCTACCAAACGACTGATAAAGTGCAAAGACGATCTCACAAAACTATGATTTGAAAAAATGCATAACACTGCAGGTACCTATTCATGTATTTGATCTGTATATTTTTGAGTTTGAAATACACCATGTAGTGTATGTTATGCCATGCTTTTTATACCCCCGCCAAACGAAGTTTGAAGGGGGTATATAGGAATCAGTGGACGGTCGGGCGGGCGGGCGGTAGGGCGGTCGGTCGGGCGGTCGGTCCGTTGCAAATCTTGCGTCGCGAACTACTTCCTCAGTTTTCAACCGATTCCCATAAAACTTGGCACAGATGTGTGCCTTGGGTTGTAGATATGCAAGACGTATTTTTTGACAGTACCCAAAAGTGCGTTGCCATGGTAACGGCATATTATGGGCAAAAATGGTTACAAATCTATCGTCACGAACTCCTCCCACAGTTTTTGATCAATTTTTATGAAATTAGGTACAGATGTTCATCTGAATATGTTAATGTGCAAGACACATATTTCCACAGTGGCAAAAAGTGCGTTGCCATGGTAATGGCATGTTATTGGTAAAATATAGGGCAAAATGCTTCATGGCAAAACTGCTTCATCAGTGTTCTTCCAATTCTCATGGAATTCATATTGAATGTTTGTCTTAGGATATAGGTCAGCATGACACATTTCTTGACAGTGACAAAAAGTATGTTGCCATGGTAACAGCTCACATATTATGAGCCAAAATGATGGAAAATTTTGTGTTGCAAACTACTTCCTCAGTTTTTGCCCAATTTCCATGAAACTTGGTACAGATGTGTGTCTTTGGTTGTAGATGTGCAAGACGCATTTTTCGACAGTACCCGAAAGTACGTTGCCATGGTAACGACATATCAATGGCAGAAGATCAAGGAAAGATCTTACGGATTTAACTACTTCCTCAGTTTTTTGACCAAAGCTTATGAAATGTTGTTTTGACCAAAGCTTATGAAATGTTGTTTGGCGGGGGTATAACCAGTCGCTGTAGCGACATTTCTAGTTTTTTTTTTCTCTCTCTTTCTTTCTTTTCAAAATCTTTCTTCCTCTCCATTTTCCCCCCTCGTTCTATATAGCTTTATACAGATGTAATATATGGCTACAGTGGGCAAAGTATGCTGAGTAGATTTTCTGTGTGTTCCTTTTTTCAACAAACATGCCATGAAATATAATTGTTAATGATCATTAAACTGCCTTCATAGCCTCCCCGTGGCTTTTTTTCTTTTAGATATTTGCTTTGGGTATTTCTTGATATCTATAATGTATCATTGTGAATCCTTGTGACTCATTATTTTTAATCTGTGTGTTTTATGTGTAGTGTATTAGGTAAATGTCTGAATATCAAACTCAAACTTATTTTGATTCTGTCAATAGTGATGTCAGTAATGGTATAGGATTGTCTGAATATTTATCTCCATTTGATAAAAGTGAAGAAAAAGAAGGGTCTGATCAGTCTTTTTACACTTATAACCAGTTCAATACAGATATATCTGATGTTTTTTATCATGAAAATATTTATAGCAGATTTTCAAGCATTCATTTTAACTGTAGGAGTATGCGTAAAAATTTTGATAATTTGCAGTCCACACTTGATATGCTAAGGATGCAGTTTTCCACAATAGCTGTCACAGAAACCTGGCTATATGAGAGTGACTCTTTATTTGATATTGAAAATTATACATTTTTAGCTAAAGGAAGAAGAAATAAACGAGGAGGTGGTGTTGGAATATACATTAATAAAAAATTATCATTTATACCTAGAACAGATTTGGATACTAATGAACCATATATAGAATCATTATTTATTGAATTCAAGACTCAATGTCATAATGTTATAGTAGGTTTGGTTTGGTATGGTTTATTAAATGAAATGTTCTCGCAGCCAAAAGGCTGAATTGCAACATTTGTTCACACAATACATAGTTGATTAAAAAAAGAAAGTATTTACAATTTTCAAATCATTCATCACTATTTAAAGAATAACAATTAACATCATTTACAACATTATTCATTATAAAGTATACATACATTCACTACATTCAACACACTGTACGTGACGAATAAACATAAACTGATTACAAGGGACCCATGCGGTTACTTCCTTTTCTTACATTGTGTTCACATCTTTCCCCTCCCTCTCTCTCACAAACGCACACGCACGCGCAGACACAGGTACACTCATAAACACATACACACAATCATCTCTTCATCACATCCAATAAGTGACTCTCACACACATAAACACATACAGACACTACAAATTCTCATTCTCCCACCACACGGCATTACTGATTATAAGTGTACATTCGTCACACTTAAACTGCGTTTTGATCACATAATGTTTACAAACAGTCAAATGTACAATGTAATAAATGTTTACAAATATTGATCGGAGTACAACAAAATTATAGATTCTGCATCACAAAATAATCTGATGCGGTGTGATATCATAAAATATACCTAATATACTCTCATATACTCTCATAATATATCTCCGGGAATTAAAAACAGTATCAAATGAACAAATTCAAATTATCAACAGTTACCACTGAAAAAAAAAAAGATGGCTGCGCAAACCTGTTGAAAGGTTGTATGTTTTCCAAGTAAAGTAATATTCGTTGGATATTACGTAACAAAAAGAAAATTGTGGCTGCCGGGGTAAATGAAAAGGAAAGGAAAAAAAAAACATTACCAATAAAAATGTATACATATATTATAAGATTACAAAAATAGTTATGTATTGGTCAATCTCAACATAACAAAAATATTGCACTGCTGTAAATCTTCCAAGTATTGTAAGTATTCTCTATCAAAGAGTTTCATAATGTTACAGGCGGTACAGAAAGAGGGGGGGGGGGAGAGGGGTGGGAAAGCAAGAAAGAGAGATGAGGATAGAAATAAAGAGAAAGAGGAAGAGACAGGGTTGTGTTTTTTCCAAGTAAACTGATATTCGTAGAATATTGCTATAAAAATTGTGGCTGCCAGGGGAGGTAAAAAGAGAGGAAAAAAACATTTCCAGTAAAAATGTATACTTATACATATACTGTAAAATTACGGAAATAATCGTATATTAGTCATTCTCAACATATCAAAAATATTACATTGGTATAAATCTTCCAGGTAATGTGGCATTAATTCTCTATCAAAGAGTCTCACAATGTTGCAGGCGGTATAGAAGAGGAGGGGAGAGGGGTGGGAGAGCAAGAAAGAGAGAGGGGGAAAGAGAAGGAAGGAGAAAGAGGAAGAGATAGGGGTGAGGGGAGAGAGAGAGAGAGAGAGAGATGGAGAGGAAGAGTACACCGTAATACTTTGTGTGTAGTGCTTATAAGAGAAAATACATGAACGTTAAACTGTTGACCTTGCCAGACCGCACCCATATTCAACATTATTCAAACTTATCCGGCGTCATATCTGGTATGAGTTTGATGATCATGATAACCTTTGTTATTGATTCACATAAATCGTGCATTGATCGTTCTCACAAAGTAAGGCATCGCACTGTTTTTCAGTCTTTCAGTTCTACATCTGTATTCCCTCAATCTCTCACTGCGCCTAAGGCGTCTTTTAGAGCTCTGCATTTCAGGAAACCAGTCTCTGAAGTGTTTGAAGAGAGACAGAGCGAAATTCAAGCATAGATCCTCACGTCGTTGGTACAGGGTTGTGAGTCCGCTTTGCTGCAGAGCAGAATCATAGTTCAGGTATGTATCTCCCAGGATGATTCGGAGTGCTCTTTTCTGTACCCGCTCAAGTTCTGCACTCTGCTGGGCGGTGATGGAAGAATGCCAGACAGGTACACAGTACTCCAACAAGGAGCGGACATAGCATGTGTAGATGGTCATGAGATCCTCGGTGGAGGCACGGAAACGTTTTAGCGTGCGGATGACGTAGAACTTTCGAGAGGCTCTCTTGGTGATGTCTTGGATGTGACTCTGCCATCGGAGGTCCCTCTGAAGTATCACACCAAGTAGCTTAAGCTCCTCCACCTCTTCCAGAGTGGCATCGTTCAGCTTATACTCCGATGGTGTTGGTGGTGGCACGTCTCGTGTAAATGAGATACGCATTGCTTTACACTTAGATGGGTTTACACTGAGGCTATTAACAGAACACCAATCTTGGAACTCGTTCAGGACACCCTGCATGGCGCTTTCCTCGTTCACGCGAAGGCTCTCAACAAATGTCAGGTCGTCGACGTATTTCCACCTACTGACAGACAGGGTAGACAAGAGAGCGTCATTGATGATAGCGAGGAAGACGAGCGGCCCGAGTCTTGTCCCTTGCGGTACACCTCCAGAAGGAGTCTATGGTGCGGACAGGGCACCATTGTATCTGGTCATCTGCTGTCTTCCGTCAAGGAAACTGCTAATCCAAGGGATGAGTGATGGACGGGCACCCATGACGTACAGTTTGTTTAATGCGATGTTATGATTAATGAGGTCGAACGCTTTCGAAAAGTCTGTAACTACCAAGGTGGAGATAGTTTTCAGTTTATCCGCATGACTGTACAGCTGATGTAGGAGGTGCACTAGATAGTGAGTCGTGGACATGCCTTGTCTACTTCCAAACTGCTGTGTGTCGATACTTGCTCGAATGTCGTTAAGCAGGACACGATAGACAAACAACTCCGCAACTTTGGCAAAGTGATCCGTCAAGGCTATTGGCCGGAGTCTTTCTATCGTAGGCAGGGTTTCTTTAGGTATTGGCACAACAATGGATCTCTTCCACTGACATGGAACTTCTCCTTCCAGCAAGGACGTGTTGATGATGTCACAAAGTGGCGAGGACAACTCAACGGCAAACTCACGAATGAGCTTCGCAGGCACTCCGTCGGGGCCACAGCTTTTACCAACTTTTATTTTCTTCAGTTCTGAGTACACGTTCCAAGGCTGGACTTGGGGAATTGTAGAGGGATCAAAAGGCCTGAATGTCGGTAGCTCATGGTTGGCAAGTGTTGGAGTGTCTGCTGAGATGTCGATGAAGTGCTTGTTGATAGCATCGGCGATCGATTTGCTATCTCCCGCATCAATTCCAGGGACACGAATCTCACTGATCGGTGAACAATTAGTCGTTGCGATTTTCACAAACCTGTACCACGCGCTCGGATTCTGTGTCTTGAGTCTTTGAATCCGATTCTTGTAGTGGTCCTCTTTTGCGACCTTGATTTCCCTCTGGATTTTGTTTCTCAGACGAGACCAGTCTTTGCTATGGGTGCGGAAAGCAACTTGTCTGCTCTTGATAAGTTGCTTTATCCTCGGGGTAATCCAGGGTTTGTCTTTACAGTGGGTTTTGGATTCTCTGCTTGGGAGGTACTGTTGAATTGCATCAACGAGATCTTTGTAGAAATTACTAACCAATTCCCAAACTGCCGCAAGTCTGACTCCTTCATCGGTCGAACTGTTTTGCGATAGCTTCGATTGATGTGCTGGACGTGGTACTCCTTGGGCTGCCAAACAACACCTGTGTGGTCACTGTTGCCAATTGGAGTGGTCAGTTGCACAGAAGAGTAAAGACCTTGCAGATTGGTGACGATTTTGTCGAGTATGGCGTCTTTCCTCGTAGGCCTGTCAACTACCTGCTTCAACTTATGGCTATCGACAAGCGGCTTCAAGTTCAGCCGGTTGACGTCACCTAGTATGATGATTCCCGCATCTTGGTGTCTCGCCAAAATATCATCAAGGGAGCAAATAATGTGCTGGATCAGCGAGTCTTCATTTGCATTATTGGGCGGCGAGTAGACGGATGCTACTATGATGGAGGACACAGAGCGAGGCAGGCGTTGAGGGCGCAGTTGCACCCAAACAATTTCAAGTTCAGGTGGTACGTGGACGTGATCAATGTGCCTTGGTTCCATATTGCTTTTTACGTAAAGGGCAACACCTCCACCACGTTTTCCGATTCTGTTCTTTTTGAACAAAACATAGCCAGGAATTCCAAAAGCTCCCTCCGGATAGTCATCATGGAACCATGTTTCGCTCACTGAAACTAGGTCAAAGCTCTGGTCTCGAACTGTGGTACTAAATTCATCGAATTTGTTTTTCAAGGACTGTGCATTGACCATGTACACTAAGGGCAATGTTATTTTCGTTCTTTCTTTCGTAATCTTTGTGACCTCTCTTTGTCTATCTTCACTTTCGATCGATGTTTGGCGTGACGAAGTTATTCTAACTGGTATTATATATCGGCCACCAAACCAATGTGTAAATTCTTTTTTAGAATCAATGGATAATATTCTGCATGTTATTAATGCTGAAAATAAATCTGTGTATTTGTTAGGTGATTTTAATTTGAATTTATTGGAGATATCTGTTTGTCATCATGTAACTAATTTTTTAGATTTATGCATGTCAAATAGTTTATACCCTTTGATTCATATTCCAACACGTGTTACACCCCAGTCAGCAACATTACTTGACAACGTCTTTACCAACGTTCTCGATCAAGAAGTTGCAGGTGTACTCTTAGCAGATCTATGTAAGTGATCATTTTCCTGTTTTTTCTGTGAGCAACATCTTATTGAAAAATAATAATGATTCAGATATTTTTTTTACACGTGATATTAATTCTATGAATTGTGAGAAATTTGTTCAAGCGGTTAGCAACACGTGTTGGAATATTACACATGATAACTCAAATGATGCTTATAATGATTTATTGAAAAGTTGACCAAAATATATTATGATTGCTTTCCTGTCAAGCGTGTTACAAATAAGAAAAAGTATATGCATAAGCCGTGGTTTAACACATCATTACGTAAACTTTGTAACAAAAAATGTATATTGTACAGGAAGTATGTTAAAAATCCAACTGAGTACAAATGTTTTAGGTATAAGCAATACAGAAATATGGTATCAAAAGAAATAAAGAAGGCTAAGATTTTGCATTTTAGAAACAAATTTGAATCAGCTACAGATAGTATGAAAAAAGTGTGGAATATAGTTAATGATATGCTTGGTACAAGAAAGAAGTCAAATGCCCTCCCTAATGTATTAAAGTGCAATAGTAAAACTGTAACTGGGCAAGATGATATATGTTCTGCTTTTAATCAGTTTTTTATTGATATTGGGCCCAAACTTGCCTCATCTTGTAAACGAGTTGGTAATTATATGAGTAATATTAAAAGAAATGCAAGTAGTATTTTCTTTGAGCCTTGTTCTCCTGATGAAATAATCCGGATTGTTAGTAATATTCAAAATGGTAAAAGTCCTGGGCATGATGAAATTGGTGTTCTGCCTATTAAAAAAGTTATTCATATTCTTTGTATTCCTTTATGTGAAATTTGTAATTTATCTATGTCAACTGGTGAAGTTCCTGATAATTTAAAAATTGCAAAAGTTATACCCATTCATAAAAATGAATCTAAGGACGATATATCAAATTATCGCCCTATATCTATTCTTCCTTTATTTTCAAAAGTTTTTGAAAGATATGTTTTTAATCGAGTAATAGATTTTTTAGAAAAGTGTAATATTATAACTGGCAATCAATTTGGGTTTAGGCCAAAGTATTGTGTATCTTATGCATTAGTTGACTTTCTTTACAAAATATTGAATGCATTGGAAAAACAAGAAATAACAATTGGATTATTTTTAGATCTTAGTAAGGCTTTTGATTCCCGTGATCATCATATTCTTCTAGATAAACTTTATTGTTATGGTATGAGAGGTGTTGTATACAAATGGTTTCAAAGTTATTTGGATAATCGTAAACAATATGTATCAATTAATGGTTATACCTCTAATCAAAAGACAATTAAGTGTGGTGTTCCACAGGGGTCTATATTAGGCCCTTTGTTATTCATTCTGTATATGAATGATATGTGATGTGTCTGATCATTTAAAGTTTATTTTATATGCAGATGACACCAGTGTGTTCATGTCCAATTCTGATATACAAATATTACAGTAACAATTTGCAAGTGAATTAAAAAAGCTAGTTTATTGGTTAGATATAAATAAGCTTGTTCTTAATATATGAATAAAACAAATTTTATGTTATTTTCAAACAAAAAAGTACACAATGATTTTGTTTATATTAAAATCAATGATGTTTTTATTAAACGTGTTCCATATGTTAAGTTTTTGGGTGTAATAATTGATGAAAAATTGTCTTGGAACCAGCACACTGATGTTGTCTGCAACAAACTTTCAAAAAATATTGGTTTATTGTATAGATTTCATTCGTATCCAAAAGAAGTTTTATTAATTCTCTAATTCTGCCTTATTTGAATTATTGTGTACAAATCTGGGCAAACTGTAGTGAACAAAATATGTTGAGGCTTTTAAAATTACAAAAGAAAGCAATCAGAATTGTATCACATAGCGATTACTGTGCTCATACAATGCCAATATTTGATCGCCTGAAAATTCTTAATATTTATAATATGTATATATCAAAGTGCAATATTTATGTTTTCATGTTCTCATAATATGCTTCCTGGAGTATTAACTAATTACTTTAAGCTCAATAGCCAGGTGCATACATGTATAACAAGAAACTTTTTTAATTATCACTTGCCATTTGTAAGATTAAGCTCGTATCAAAAGTCAATATTTTATAATGGACCGAAAATATGGAATGAGTTACCAGAGGAAATAAAGTTAAGTCAGACTTTTACGATTTGTAAAACCCATCTAAAAGCAGTATTTAAGTGACAGACAATCTTTAGAATAAATGTATCATAGAAAATATTTTTGATAAGACTATACATATACTTTTTGTTTAATGTGTTTGTGTGTCTATGTTTTGTTTTTTTGTTTTTTTTTTGTTTTTTTTGTTTTTTTTTTGCGCTGCTGTTTGTAACTTTGTAATATATATGATATTCGTTTGGTACATGTTAAAGGACTTGGCTTCATATAAGGCACCGCCTTCCTGTCAAGTTCCTAATGCTTCATGATTTCTTATGTTGACGTTTATATTTTGTATCCGTTGCAGTCATATCAGTTATTTTATACAAATTTGATGACATGAATTTAAATGTAAGGCCAAAAAAAAAAAATTGTTGCATTGGCGTAACATGAGATTTTCAAATAGGGTCGGTCGGGCGGATTTTTTTTTTTTTTTTTTTTTTTTTTTTTTTTGCTACCTGCATTTTACGTGTAAAACTCGTGCTCAGCTCAGTAAACAGTTACAACTGCTGAACCGAATGTGCTGTGTTCATCTATTCTACAAATCATTTATGAGGCCGATATTACTGGAATTATACCCCTTCACAGAATTTAAAGATGTTGAAATCCCTATCCTGAATGTTTTCACTTCATATTTTACTATTTTGACTTAGATAAGATTGATGCAAATTGACCCATATGTACGATCTTTTCATCGCACACGGCGATCTCTATTACAGTCCCACATATACAGATTCGTGTAAGTTCTCCACACAAGAAACCTATGGCAAAACTGTGCACAATACATCGCAGTCTGAATGCTACGTATACACTGAATAAATCTTGTTAGAGTACGTGTCCGTGTTGGAAACAGATGACGTACTGATCAAGGAAGGCTTATGCGAGGCGCTAGATCTCTCCCTCGTACATCCGATATCCCCAGAGCTGTTTCCACTTCCGGGTTTGTGCGATCGCGATCGCAATCAACAAGATATTTGATATCGATAGCAAACAAAAATAATAAAAAAACATGGGGTCGGCGGAATTTTTAGGGTCGGGCGGGTTACGCCAATGCAACAATTTTTTTTTTTTTTTTGGCCTAATGTATTTGTACTTTGATGTAGTGTATTTTCTCTGTTTGTTTGTATGGTTTTTATGGAGTATTGAATAAATAAATCCAAATCTAAATCCAAAAAGCGTTGGAACAAGAGCAATATAATTACAGGCATGACAGCATATTGAATGATGTGAAGAATTCTATCAGCGATAACATTACTTGTACTGGAAATTTGGATTTGTATGCAGATTTAGATGGTCATCGCGTGAATGGTGGCACCATACCCCCTGATGTTGTGGTTACAGCAGAACGCCCCAATATTGTGATAGTGAACAAGAGAGATAAGCAAGTTGTAATTGCAGAGTTGACAGTTCCATTTGAGCCCAATATCACAGATGCAAATAAAAGAAAAGAAGAAAAATATGCACCCCTTCAAGCAGACATTGAATCCCATGGTTACAAGTGTGATCTCATTTGCTTCGCAATTGGCTCCCGGGGACTAGTTACGAAAGAAAACAAAAAGAAAATCTGTTCCATACTAAGATTCGCAGACAAACAAGCAAAAACGAAACCCCACATCCAGGCCCTGTCCAAAATATCTATTGTTTCCTCTTATGCCATCTATAATGCACGTAAAGAACCCACCTGGAATGTTAAAGCTTTACTTACACTGTGAAGTTGAAAACAAGTATTGGCGTTCGATTTATCATGAGTATAATTATAATGTATGGCGGTTGATGATTTTAGATAGGATGATTGTATATTCATATATATTATTAGTAAAGTTTTTTTTTTTGAGTGTTAAGATTTTATGTTTCTAATTTGAGACTTAGTCCATTATCAGTATATGATATGTTAGATGCGATGTTATAGGATTTGGTATTGTTAATTGTAGTTATTTTTATTGAGAAAGTTAAAGTAGAGTTTTTGGAGAAGAAGTCTAAATACGAAGGTGTAAAGTGAATTAATGGTAATGGAGTAAAAAGGTATCAGAAAAGCAGGGGAAGGCAGAGAGAGAGAGAGAGAGGGAGGGAGAGAGAGAAGGTTTTATGAGAACGATTTATGTAAAACGTGAAGAAATGAAAATAATAGAATGAGATGAAGTTTTATTATTTGGATAATAAGGTATGTTTTGAAATGAAATATATGTATTGCATATTTTAATTCATTTGTGTATAAATGTATCTTTGGTAAATTTGTTTGTGAGTACGCAACTGTAACTGAGTGTGTTTTTTTTTTACAATGTATGATGTATTTACATGTTTTTCTGTATTGTCCTTTGTCTTTGCCTTGTGCCTCCTGTTCAATCCAGGAGACAACCTAGGCTTTTCATGTTACATTGATATAATAAAGAATGCTGAACAACGACCAATTTTGCCCATGATTGAGGGGCTATTAACTTCTAAATTTAATTACGAAGTTAATTACACACTTAATTACGACCTTAGAAGAAGACCCAAGAAGATTCCTTTCACAGAAATCATACAACAAACGGAACCCAAGCTCAGGTACCTGAACAAAGCTGCTACCAAACAACATTCTACTCCTTGTTAAAGAAGCTCTCTCCATAGCCAAAACCACCATTTGCTACATTTCGGACAGTCAATCTGCTTAAAACATCAAGTTCTACCACAGTTATTCTTATGAACTAGATCTCTCTCTCTCTATCTTAACTAGCTCTCTTGCTCAGCTATTTTCACTCCACTATCTTCCTTCTCATTCACTACAGTCTGTTCTCCACCTATCTTTTCCTTTCTTCTTTATGTCTTTCTTCCTTTCAACCCAATGATCCTTTTCAGGACCACCTGAATATTTGACTGTTTCTTCACAGGTTAATATCTCATTCTTCCCCTCCCTCAGGACTACACCTTAACTTTATATACTCTCTATCTTCACGAATAGATTTAGGCAGTGTGGTAAGATTGATAGCATCTCATTCGGCAACAGTCTGATACAGACTGGTGACTCTTCCAGGAACCTTGTTGAGAAACTCAATACGCATTTGACATTGTCAACTCATGTGAATCAAATTTGCCAAATGACCTTGTTTGTCTTGCACAAGATTGAGATGATTCGTCTATTCCTTTCTAAACAGTTGACAGAGAGACGGTGCTGCTGTAGGCTAGTGCCTGGTGACAACCGAGAGGTTCATGAATGATAGCAGCACCAGGATCTGGCCAAAATTCCTTGCAAGATCAAAGCTCACAATACCCTTGCTGTGCCTTTGCCGGAGCGAGGGTTCAGTTCATGGCAGTTATCCCTTATGTTGCCGAGTTTGTGAATGAGTTTTTCTTCAAAGTAGTTTACTGAAAGAAGCGTTTTTTTTTTAAGTTCATTGTACCTAAGGTAGGCCCTACATTGTCAGCCAGATGGTGCATGGCGATCGTCGGCTGTCTGTTCGAATGATGTCAAATGAGCTGGCCGTGAACCTTGCATGCATCGATTCTTCTGGTCATCACTCAGGAGTTTTGGCACCATCTTTGCGCAGATTTTCTGCATGTCTAGATCTTCAGTGAGAATCTTCTAGACGCTGTCCTGATTCATGCCCAGCTCATTTGCCATCATTCAAACAGTCAGCCAACAATCGCCATGCACCATCTGCCTGACATGGTCAATGTTGACCTCAGTCCTGGTCATTAAGGGCCTCGCGCTCATGGGGATAACATGTGCATGACATCGTCTCATCTCCGTACACTTGCTGCAGCAATCTTCAGCTTCTGACAGAGTTTTCCCCAAACGTACCAGAAACTTTGTTTCTCTGTGCTCACTGCTGAACGACCTGAAACAGAAGAAATGTATATAAAATTATGTTGTGAAAAATCTGATTGCTGCAGAGAGCTAAGATCCCAGTTAGATAGATTTCTTTGAAGGTAATACATTGTACCTTTTAAGGCCCTGTCACACAGCCCAAAAGTCACGCGAGAAATTTCAGCCTTACGCGATGCATGCGCCATTTGCAAATTTCAAGAGTTTGTCTGACATGGAACCTTCGTAGTTGTCCTCCGTTGTGCACCAGATCGGCGCTTTACACGGTTCCAGGTTTTGAGCAGCCCAAAACTCGGTTTCGCGTAAGAGTTTACACAGTATTGCGCTGTTTTATGTAATTTTTGCGTAGTTTGCGTAGTTCTTACGTGGACAATGCGCGAAATATGCATGGAATATCAGTCACCATTCGCGAAAATGTTGTATCACATTCATGCGCGATTCATGCGCAGTTTATTAGTGATAATGCGCAGATATGTGTGGTTTTCAGTGGACCTCAGTCATCATGCACAACCATGTATTCGCCCTATTTGGGGCCTTTGCGTGCCTATGCGCTGAAAGTGTGTGGTTTGTTAGTGATTTTTGCATTATCTTTATGTAGATCTTGTGCAATTCATTGGTGATTTTCATCGCATAAATCAACGAAAATTCTCGACGGACAAGCATGCACACCAAATTTCATGCGTGATTCATGCATTTACGTGACTTTTGGGCTGAGTGACCGAGCCCTTAGTTCGAAGTTTGGGTTTGAAATAACTCATTTATGACACCTGTCCTGGAACTTTCCTGACACCACTCATATGCCAAGTATTTCTAATCCATTAGTGACAAAATAATTATACTGCCAGTGTGTTACATATGTTCTTCAATCTGCTACTCTCTCCGTAGGGATGCCTGGAACGGCTTGAAAGACATGAGCAAGAGAGAAGCCATGAAAGAATACATTACCTCCATGAATGAAGTTGACCTAGACTGGATGATAAAAGTCAAGGGTCAGAAGTCATCTCTAGGACTAGGAGTTGGAGTTAGTACTATGGTGCCAGATCTGGAAGAAAAACTAAGGTAAGACGTAACTACAGAACAGTTGTTGCGGAACATAAAGAGTAACCATGGGTTAGACTTTGGTAAGAGTAAGTGTACAAGGAAAATTCAAAGAGTATAGTCAGATTGTGTATGTGCAAAAAGTGTACTGGTATCAAAAGCAGATACCACCGAGAACACAAATCAGCTGCATTTACACCATGTTCCCGGCGGCCACAGCAGCCCTATTTGCCCGAAACATAGTGTGCCGTGTGTAGATGAGGCATTCTCCTGTTTTTTCTCCTCTGCATTCTAGTCTTGTTCGTTCCAGTCCTCACCCCAGTGAATATGTAGCTAACAGATGCTGTTCTCGCAGCGTCTGGTCAGGCTAGACTATCATTATTTTCCGTCACATCCCACTACGAACTGCCTCCAAGTTTTGTTGTGGCTCATGTGCCGTCGCATTTCATTGCATTCGCCCCCATTTTATCAAGGCATACAAGTTTTCTTATTAGCACTTGGACTGCTGTGGCAAATGTTTTTACAGTGTAAAAATTTGACACAGCATCCACGGCAGTTACGGCCTGTAACATTTGCCCATCCTGTCCCACCACGTTGTCACATGTCCATCCCATTTTGTCCGCGGTTGCCTGAAACAGGACTGCCGTGGCTGCCAAGAGCATGGTGTAAACATAGCATTATGTGGTGAGATTATTGTCAGGCCATCAAGGGAGCATAAATGCTCTAACTATGGCCAGATCCTGTGTCTATATGTACCTTGCAGAGAACAAAATACAGGTTTTCCTACCCAATTTCTTCAGAGTTGCTTTCAATTCAACGATGAGATCATTCAGTTTCAAGCAAATTTGAATGATCACGTAGATTGAAATTACTCAATGTATGCTGTTAAACACGATATTTTCGCGGCATGAAATTTTCGCAAATTGGAGCCAACGGCCTTTTTCGCAGCATGAAATTTTCGCGAATCGCCTCTAACATTCAATGCGTATAGTTAGGAAAGGTCTTTCATGTGCATTTTAATTACACGAATCTTGGCTCCTGCAAAATTCCTGAAATTAAAATGCACACAAACCTTGGTTGTTTTACAGTTGTTCATTCAATTTAATTCATCAGCATGCAATTTCATGATTTTCTAACAAGAACATGAAAAATATTATGTTCATATTTAAAATGCACATGAAATGCATTCAAATTCGCTCCAGCACTTCCCTGGTGAATGGTATACAGTACCATTCAGAGATATTAAACATGAATAATATTTCAAGATATTGCAAATAGAGTTCAAGTCAGCCCCAGTTCCCAATTATTAACATACATATTTTGTCGCTGTGGCGACAAGACCTCATTCGCCATTTCTAACCCAATTTCGATTCCATTTGCTTTATGTGATGGCACTAGGTGAGGGCTTCAAAACTTCAACACAGAATTTTGACCTTTGACTTCTTTGACCTTTGGCCTTGATTTTTGACCTGTATTGTACATTTTGCCACAAAATGCTATTCCTTCGCCATTTCTAACCCGATTTCGATTCTATTTGCTTTATGTGATGGCACTAGGTGAGGGCTTCAAAACTTCTACACAGAATTTTGACTTCTTTGACCTTTGACCTTGATTTTTGACCTATATTGTACATTTTGCTACAAAATGCTACTTCCAGCTGTGACATATATTACGCACCGCGTAATTTCTACTTTTCCTTGTTATTTTTTTAGGTAATGTTTCTGACATTCATTTGCTGGTATATCCCAAATTCAAATATGTTGTACTGTGAATATTTCCCTTTCAGGCCCATATCATTGTTTTGAAATTTAACGACGTCATCATACTGGAAATTGTGATTAAAGACACAGACTCAAAATCAGCCAAATTTACGTGTTATGTCTATGGGAGGTGATTTTTCTCACAACCATGCATTGACTTGACAACGTTCTAGCACCTGTATCTCAGTTGATTTTACTCTATGTCTTCTAAAATTTAAGTATATTGTGGCTGACACAATAAGGAGAGTTTTAAATCATGCATTTTATTTTTTCCAAATATCCACATCATGTTGACAATTCTGTAGTTTAAAACTGAAAATGAAAAAGGAATCTGGACGAAACGATTCCCAATTTATCTTTGGGCAAGTCCAAGATAAGGTCCCCTGAGAAGGCAAAATTTCATCTTTTGCTCAATATTGACATGTTTGGTATCATTTTGAAGCTTATGAAATGAAGTTTTGATTTCCATGGAGGAAAAAATGATATTATGTAAATTTATGCAAATTTCAAGGGCTTCATTTGCATAAATGTGAAATACAGCGTTACGTATGGGACATTTATAAAAATTCATATTTATTCAAAGGAAAGCAAATGATGTTTGATTAATATGTGGACATAAGAAGTTCATCAAGTAGTTTAACTTGGTATGAAAATTTAGGGATTATGCAAATGATTATGCAAATTAGCTCATGTCCTATCATGAGATGTCCCATACGTAACAAATTGAGGTCATTTTTTTAGGTTTTTTCTGAAATTGCTATTAAGGTTATTTGAATGCCCTTTTGGAAAGTTCTAATTTATTGTTTAGAGAAGATAAATACCATAGAAAGAAGAAGAAAAATAGTAGACGTATGGGACAAATGCGTTACGTATGGGACATCCTCATACATATTGCATGTGAATGCATGTAGCTAGCTGGGAGGGTCTCTCAGTACACAAATGGTCAATCATCCTGAAGAAAGCATCCCAATTTTGCAGCTACTTTTGAGTTATAGACACTTGAAACAATACATGAACTTGACTGAACAATTTTCAGAAAGGGGGAGGGGGAGATGGCAAAATACACAATGAAAATCAGCATTAAAGGGATGGTATAGTTTTTGTAGAAATGGGGATTCAGTTTTCAACATTTTACAAGATGATTGGAAACCAATTATATGAATTATTAAAGAGCATACAAATCTCAGAGTAGTGGAATTCAAAGTTTATTTGATGGAGATCCAATTTGAAATGGCTGAGATATCAAAAAACAAACAAATACAAAGTAAAATGAAGTGGTCCTAATAATAAATGTGACCCACCTTTTGTTAGGACTCCACGTTTCTGGATATCTCAGCCATTTCAAAACAGATTTTTGTCATGTTAACTTTGAATTCCTCTTGGAATTGTATGCTATTTAAATATTTCATAAAAGAAGTGCTAATTATCTTGTAAAAGTTGAAATCAGAATTCCCATCTGAACCAGAACTATACAGTCCCTTTAAGTAGAGACCTCTGATTTAAAGGGTACTGAAACAGAATGTTATACACAAGCAGTTTGAAAAATTGCAGTTCAACTACTAGTATATTGGGTAGTGTTCACCACTCAATGTAGAGCTCTAGCTACGTTGTAGCTGCATTGTATAACACATGTATGTGATATTAATGAAGATGTTACTTCAAATTAGTGTTTTTTGTACCATTTTTTTTTATTGCAAGTGACAAACAAATTGTCCTTATTCAGTTTTCAGTAGTAGCCATGACAAAAATCATGGGTGTACATACTGAGATGTGACTCAAATTAATGACCTGATTGCTAGACAATCTACACGATTACTGGGGTTCCACGCAGCAGGTATTGCATCTTTATTAAAATTAATATTTCTTGTGTCAAGTTGTTTTTTATTGAAACTGAATGGCAAACTGTCCTTCATCAATGGAAGTAAACACTTTACTATTCAATTTTTAGTAGTCACTATCCTGATAAAAATACAGGGCATACATACTCAGGTTGGTCATAAAAATTAAAAAAATATAGAATATTATTAAAGATTATGTTTGTAAATGTTTGGGGAATATTGTTCCCTTGATAATCTGGATCAGTATTTGAGTGATTTCAACTGATTCTACCTCAATAATTATGCAAAAATTTGTTTGTGGGTATTTTGCAAAATTATTTTGCAAAATACCCATAAACATGGTTCTCCACACACTATAACGAATGGGGGACAAAGGGCAGGGGCTATGTCGTCCTTTCACCAGGTCTCGTTACAAAACCAAATCTCGCGTGAGTTCTTGCGTTACCTATAGTTATGTTAACGAAACATTGTTAATTTGCGCTAGGGATCGTTACTCATCGTTACCACAAACGTTACTTTTCCCGATCGTTAGTTTGCGTTACTAACGATTCAGGTGAAACCGCTTGCGTTTTGAAACGTTAATGTTCATTAACGCAAAGTTTCCTTTGGTATATACAGTATGTAAACAAAAACTGGCGTCTGGTGATTTTGACAGTGATTTATTACACAATAAAATCTTATTCGACTTAGGCACAGTGAATTCAATGGTTTTTCCGTGAAAGTGTTCTTGGAATTTCATCGACTTAGGCGAGTATTCGACTTACAAAATTCGACTTGTGAGTGAATTAATACACGTAAGTCAATGGGGAAAAATCAGGACTTTTTAAAATCATTGACTTGCACGATTATTCGACATATGTGACGTTGACTTAGGCGAGTTTAACTGTAATTACGTTCATATGAAGGAGTCAGTGAAAGAATAGAAACACTAATGCATTCTTTCTCTCTCTATGCATTTTCTCTTTTTATTTTCAGTGACAATCAGAAATCAATATATGACTGGTGCAAAGAAGGTCAAGTTGACCAGGTGCAAATATTGCTGTCAACTGAGGGTACGGTCATCAATCAACCTGACACTGAAGGTCTTACCTTACTCCACTGGGCATGTGACAGGGGCTACCTTGACATTGTCAAACTCCTCCTCAAATGTGGTGCTAATCTAAATGCAGCTGATTCTGATGGCCAGACACCACTACATTATGGTAGGTTGAGAGCTTTGCAACCCAGTATGGTCATGTTTACATTCATTTCCTTGCTAATTGCACCTATTCAGATAAATTTGGTGTGCTTACAGGTAAGCCGGGCCTAGCAAATGACTACAGCACCTGACAAGCAAGACCAGGCTTGAGGCTGGTAAGCATATCAAGATTGGAAAAACTGTAGCATAAGCTTAATTAGAAAGATTAAATGAGAAGTAACCATATAAAGTTTGAGATCTATTTTAATGAAGAATTTGATGGGAGGTGTAATATAAGATCCCACTGACATATGTGCCAACAATATTCAAAGCAACAGTGTGCTCATCACTGTAACAAACTAAACTTTAAAGATTGAGTACTTAATGAAGTTTGAGTTATATCAGGGAGGGAGAGGAGAATGTGTTATACATTTCCTCAAATTATTCATTGAAATAAATCTCAACTTTGAACAGGGAGTTCTTGTTTAAATCTTTCTACTTTAATTTTCCACCCAGAATAATATGACACTTCAAAGACACTGGGGGCACATTGGTTTACAAAACTAGAAAAGCACTCTGTGAATGCAAACCTCTGCAAAGCAGCTAGTTTCCACCCATGCATACATGCTGAAAATTTTCCAGTTTCCCAATATAGAAGCATTTTGTTTACATCATCAGTGTAGCGCCTCGCCCAAGCAGAGCACACAGTTAAGAGCACGTATGCAAACCCCAGTCGAAATGAAATAGTGTGTATTAGATGGAAAATAGACAAAAAAGACAAAAAAGAAATATATATATATATTCTCTTACTTTTTTCTTGCTTTAAAAAGATAGTTCAGAAATATAATGGAAAGAGTGATGAAAATATATATTTTACCTTGTTTGTCTTGGAAAATAAAAATACAAAAAATAGAGATGAAAAATAGTTGAAAAATAAACCAAGCAAAGATTATTCTCATGTCCAAAATAGGGGGAAAAATAGCCCAGAAGTACCCTGAAAATGAAAAATAGCAAAATCATATATTTCAACATTTCTTTCTGGAAAATAAAAATAGGAAAAATAGAGAAAAAATAGAAAGAAAATAGTTAGAATTACCTTGGAAATCATGGTAAGATATTGGAAAATATATTTTTAAGCTATTTTTCAGATCTCCAAAAATAGTGGAAGAATAGAGAGAAAAAAGGGTAAATGTTTTTCCTCACAATTTCTTCTCTCAAAAAAAAAAGTATCAAGGGAAATAGTGAAAATAAATATTGGAAATAAAAAAAGGTTAAATATACATATATGTAATTTTTTTAAATATAGCAAAAAGTAAAATATTGGGCTGTCATGTGTATCAACTTCCTCTGAACATGCAGAAGCCAAAGATAGCCCAAATTGCTGAGTGTTTTTCCAGTCAAAGTAGACTTATGTGGAGTTGACTGCACTGTTATTAGAATTTAAAACAAGAAAGTACTTACGGATAAAAATAGTAAAGTACAATTGTACATTGAAAAGTTATTTTTAACAGCTGTTGTGAAAATACAAGGTGCCATACAAATATCACATTTCCCAGGAGTTGCAAAATGTAGGTTTAAACAAATCAAAGAAGACAGTGTACTGAAACTCAGTCAACAAGTAAAACAAAGAATACACATTTGTTCACTTTACTGTAACAATTAAGAAGTAGGTTTATTGTGCAGCATGGGTCCTGTAGGTACGGCTTATTGCGAGTCACATGATTTAAAGATAAAATAACAACACCTTCAAAGTTCTAGCTGAATAATGAATACAGTGTACATTTTCAGCTCACCTGAGCTATTCAATCGCTCTTCGTCCGGCGTCGGTCGTGCATAAACTTTTTACATTTTCATCTTCTTCTTGAAAACCCCAAGACTGATTTTCACCAAACTTGGCAGATAGAATCCCTAGGGCATTAGGATCTGAATTTGTTAAAATGGGCCCCGAACCCCCTAAAATTAATGAGTCTTTAAAAATCTTCTTCTCTAGAACCAGAAGTGATAGAGCTAAGTTGATACTATGAGTTAGTATATTAATGACTATAGTTCCAAGTTTGTCCGTGGCGGAATCAGGGGTGCCCCCCCCCCCCCCCTTGGGACCCAGGGAGGGGGGTGGGGAGGGGTCCTAATGGAGCCTAAATTGTACATTTTCATCTTCTTCTTGAGAACCCCATGACCCATTTTCACCAAACTTGGCAGGTGGCTTCCCTAGGGGTGTAGGATCTCAATTTCTTCAAATGGGCACCGTGTCCCACCTTAAGGGCCCCAAGGGACCCAAACCTTCCAAAATTAAGGAATCTTTAAAAATCTTCTTCTCTAGAACCGGAAGTGAAAGAGCTAAGTTAATACTATGAGTTAGTACATTAATGACTGTAGTTTCAAGTTTGTTCATGGCGGAATCAGGGGTGCCCCCCTTGGGACCCAGGGAGGGGGGTGGTGAGTGGTCCTAATGGAGCCTAAATTGTACATGTTCATCTTCTTGAGAACCCCATGACCCATTTTCACCAAACTTAGAAGGTAGCTTCCCTAGGGGTGTAGGATCTTAATTTGTTCAAATGGGCACCGTGTTCCACCTTAAGGCCCCAAGGGACTGAAACCTCCCAAAATTAAGGAATCTTTAAAAATCTTCTCTAGAATCAGAAGTGATAGAGCTAAGTTGATACTATGAGTTAGTACATTAATGACTAGTTTCAAGTTTGTTCATGGCGGAATCAGGGGTGCCCCCCCGCCTGGACCCAGGGGAGGGGGGGTGGGGAGAGGTCCTAAAGGCACCTAAATTGTACATTTTCATCTTCTTCTTGAGAACCCCGTGACCGATTTTATTTCGGAAGTCTCGAAAGAGACTACGATGCATAAAGACTAATAATAGGAGAGCCCGCACGCGCGTCCAGCAATACGTTCGCGTTCGTTCCAGCCGACAGGAGGTTCTCCTGCATAGCTCCGCGGTTTGAAATTTTTCCATAAATTCATCGCCGGAATTTTCCTTCTCGCGAGAAATTTTGCTTCGCCGGTCATCCGGAACCTACTGAGAAGTGTTTTGACGCATCTTTCGAGCCTAAACGTTACGGTGGTTCGATAAATATGAGCTCGAAAGAGCAGCACGATCCATCCTTCGCTTTACGTGCTACACGTGGACAGGAGGTCTGTGCCACGAAGTCAGAGTTACCACCACCAGCGCCTCCCTCCGGCGATGCCGGTACGGCACACGTACAGAAGAATGTGAGCATCGGAAAGGCTCAAGATTCAGGGAAGAAGACGATGAAGAAAATTCCCAAAAAAGCTCCTCATACGGTATCAAAAGCCCCTTCCGAGGATCGGGCGTCTACCTCCGGGGACGTTAGTTCTCGTCTAGACAAACTTGAAAATCTCCTCGCCGAAGTGGTGAAACACCTTCCCCAATCGCATGATAAAACCACTAGCCGTGCTGCTTTGGTACATACAGGCGCGTCTACATCGAAATCTACAGCGGAGGAATTTTCCCGCTTGCCTACTAACGTCCGCCATTTTGTTGGGGACGATTTTGATACGTCTATGTCTGAAGACGCAGAGCGTGATGGACCGTTCGATTTTGACGAAGGGGTGGAAGAGGTTCCCCCTGCTGCACAGCTACCACAGTTGGCAGCCAAGTATGCTATCCCCCTCGGGATTGGGGAGGCAGTTGACGAGGAAATCGCAAAATCGGTGAACTACTTTATTGGCAACAAACTAGAAGATAAAGCCATTGAGGAAACGGTTGAAAAATACCCCCCACCGAGCAACTGCCCCCACCTCGATACACCTAAAGTGAACGCTCCCATTTGGGAACACTTGCAGTCCGTCACGCGTAATCGTGATTTGAAACTACAGAGAGTGCAGAAATGTCTGACTCGCGGTATTGGGGCTCTTCTTCGCTCTCTCGACGCGCGAGATATCTCCGAGTCTCAGCAAGACGCACTTGCTCTATTGAGTAATGCGCACTTTGAACTGAATTGCGTGCGAAAGGAGCTGATTAAGCCGGACATCAACTCGGAATACGTGCATCTCTGTAAGCCCTCTACACCAGTCACGCAGCTGTTGTTTGGTGATGATCTCACAAGACAGATGAAAGATCTAAAAGAACAACATAAGGCCTCTGCTGGGGTCATGAGGACCCAGCAGAAACATACTTCTCGTCCGAGCGGCTCTTTCCATCCGTACAGACGGCCCTTCAACAGCGGAGCTCGCCGGCAGGCTCGCGATGCGGGCTGGACGGGCTCGCGTAGCGCTGCAGCCTCACGCTTCGTGCATGGAACAGCAAATCGTCCTTTTTTAGACCAGCGCTATCAGGGGAAGTCGCGACCTCCCCCACAGCAACGGCCACAGAGCAGAGCTCATCCACAGGCCAGAAGCAAGACTCCCCACAACAAGTAACCCAACAGCCCGCCTCTGAAGAGGTAGGAGATATAGATTCAACATATTGCTCATTTGACATGTCAGTAACTGACCATGATGCATTTCTACCTTATCTAGAAGAACGGTATTCTAGATCTACTCCTCAATTTACTAGATCTATAGAATCTAGACCTACCACTTCATGTGTAAATGACCATCCAGTTGGAGGTCGACTGAGGCTTCATGCATGTAATTGGGAGAAGTTAACTTCAGATCCCACAGTACTACAAGCTGTGAATGGCTATAAACTTGAATTCAAGCCTGAATGTTTTCCACCTGAAAGGGTTAATCCTTTGGTTCAGTTCAAAGTAAAGAATGAAGATTTGGCCAATATCCAAGCTGAAATTGATTCACTGGCAGCCAAGAATGTTATTGAACCTTGTTCACATGAAGTGGGGGAGTTCATCTCGAACATTTTTACCCGCCCTAAGAAGAATGGCAGCCTTCGGGTCATTCTTGACCTCTCAGAGTTGAACAAAAGCCTAGTCTATCAGCATTTCAAAATGGATTCCATCCATACAGCAACGCAATTTATTACACCAGATTGCTTGCTAGCCTCAGTCGACCTTCAGGATGCTTACTATTCAGTACCAGTTGATCCGCAGGATAGGAAATACCTGCGATTTGTGTGGCAGGGCAAACTTTGGCAATATTGCGCACTGCCAAACGGGCTTAGTACAGCACCGCGTTTGTTCACAAAGCTTCTCAAACCAGTTTTTGCTCATCTGAGAAGAGCAGGTCACATGGTAGTGGGATACCTTGATGATACTATCATTATTGGGAAGACTGAGGCTAGCACTCAAAGAGCAGTCGATGCTACGACTGATCTCCTCGAAGACTTGGGGTTTCTTGTCCATCAGACTAAATCAGTGTTAAAACCCACTAAAGAAATCACCTTTTTGGGATTTGTCCTTAACTCTGTGAACATGACAGTTACTCTTCCTGAATCTAAGAAGGAAGATATCACTGCTGAGTGCACAAGTCTGTTGCATGCCACAGAATCCTCTATCCGAGAAGTGGCTAGAGTAATAGGGAAACTGATTGCTACCTTTCCTGCAGCCCAATATGGGCCCCTCTACTACAAAATCTTGGAAAAAGAGAAGATTTTGGCATTGAAGGCCAATAAAGGTCATTTTGATAGGAAAATGAGCTTGTCTAGTAGAGCCAAACAGGAACTTAAGTGGTGGATTGATCACATACAGTACACCTCTAATCCTATCGACAGACCCAGGCATACAATAGAATTGCGCACTGATGCGAGTGGGTCTGGTTGGGGAGCAACAGACATGTGCACAAACATAGGGGGACGATGGAATGAAGTGGAAAGAGAAAAGGCTGTTAACAATGAGATAAATTATCTAGAAACCCTTGCAGCAGGATTGGCATTGAAGTCCTTTTGCTCTAACCTGAGAAATGTTCATGTTCTCATTAGAATGGATAATACAACTGCAGTCTCATATATCAACAATATGGGGGGCTTCAGATCCCAGGAATGCAACAATTTGGCACATGATATTTGGGAATGGTGTATTGAAAGACAGATTTGGATCACAGCCGCCTACTTGCCAGGACGGCTCAATACCACAGCAGACTTCATGTCAAGGAAGTTTAATGATCGAACAGAGTGGATGCTTAACAAAGCCCAATTTACTGAAGTGGTAGAACATTTCGGCCTCCCTGAAATCGATCTTTTCGCTTCCAGACTTAATGCACAGCTACCCAGGTATATCACTTGGCAGCCTGATCCTTCGGCAGAGAATGTAGATGCATTTACAGTGGATTGGGGTCCATTATGGTTCTATGCTTTCCCTCCCTTCTGCCTTATCCCTAAATGTCTGCAAAAGATAAGGGCAGATAAAGCCACAGGGTTGTTAATAGTACCAAACTGGCCTACACAATCATGGTTCCCAGCACTTCAGGACATGCTGACTGAAAAACCACTTGTCCTATGTAGACATGCACAACTTCTTGTTCAACCTGTGTCTTTTATGCCCCACCCCTTACACAAACATTTGGATTTGCTCTGTTGCAGGCTTTCAGCCAACCCTTCAGGTCGCAGGGATTGAGTGCAGGGACCGTCAAGGTCATTGTAGCTTCTTGGAGGAAATCTACACGACAGCAATATCATAGCTTCATCAGCAAATGGAAAGTTTTCTGCACTGCCAACAACATTAACTATCTCCAGACCTCATCGGAATGGGCACTAGAATTTCTTTCCGACTTGTTCCATAAGGGAGCCAGCTACGGTACTATAAACTCTGCTAGAAGTGCACTGGCTTCTTTTCTGACACTCACAGACAGTTCGTTTTCCATAAGCACTCATCCTCTAATAACTAGATTTGTGAAGGGAGTCTTTCACTTACGACCCCCCAGACCACGCTACACGGAGGTGTGGGACGTTAGAACTGTCCTCAACTATCTGAGGAGGAAATCACCTGCAGGCGAATTGGGTTTGAAAGAGCTAACGTTGAAAGTGACAATGTTATTAGCGCTTCTCTCAGCACAGCGGGTGCAGACATTGAATGCTTTGAGAATAGACAAGATGACATTCAAAGACAACTCTGTCAATTTCGTCATTGATGACTTGTTAAAGCACCACAGACCTGGTAATACAGGCCAAGTCGTTAACCTAAGAGCGTACCCTCCAGACAGACGAGTTTGCATTGTACGATACCTTCGAGAGTATCTGAGAAGGACTCAGATCATTAGGAAGGACCAAAAGTATCTGTTAATAAGTTTTTGTAAACCGTATCACAGGGTTTCTACCCAAACTTTGTCACCATGGATTAAGACAGTTATGACAGAAGCTGGGATTGACACCAGCATGTTCTCGGCACACTCCACGAGAGCAGCCTCAGCGTCTGCTGCCCAGAGGAAAGATCTGCCTGTACATGAGATTTTGGCACAGGCAGGCTGGAGTAACGAGAAGACATTTCAAACATATTACGCGAAACCCCTCAGGAATGAGAATAGGGGTTTCAGCCATGCAGTATTATCGTAAAAGGTAAAGCCATACATTGTACCCCTTGTGGTAATTATGGTCATTGGCACAGTTCTGTGTGGCCAAAAAATGTGACTACCAGCTTCAAAGTCTCCTATTATTACTCTTTATGCATCGTAGTCTCTTTCGAGACTTCCGAAATAAAATAGAAAATTTAAATGAGAACTTACCTGTTTGAAATTTAAATTGTATTTTATGAGGAAGGCGAAGGAAGAGACTACAGTCCCTCCTCTCCCACCCTTCTTCATAATCTCAGGTAGTTCTCAATAGCAGTAGGATGACTGCTGGTATTGGTATTCACATTTTTCGGAGCTACTAATATTGCTGGACGCGCGTGCGGGCTCTCCTATTATTACTCTTTATGCATCGTAGTCTCTTCCTTCGCCTTCCTCATAAAATACAATTTAAATTTCAAACAGGTAAGTTCTCATTTAAATTTTCTATTTTCATCAAACTTGGCAGATAGCATCCCTTAGGGGTTAGGATCTGAATTTGTTAAAATGGGCCCCGAACCCCCAAAAATTAAGGAATCTTGAAAAAATCTTCTTCTCTAGAACCAGAAGTGATAGAGCTAAGTTGATACTATGAGTTAGTACATTAATGATTATAGTTCCAAGTTGGTCCGTGGCGGAATCAGGGATGCCCCTCCCCCCCCCCCCCCCCCCCCCCCGGGACCCAGGGGAGGTGGGTGGGGAGGGGTCCTAATGGAGCTTAAATTGCACATTTTCATCTTCTTGAGAACCCCATGACCGATTTTCACCAAACTTGGAAGGTAGCTTCCCTAGGGGTGTAGGATCTCAATTCGTTCAAATGGGCACTGTGTCCTACCTTAAGGGCCCCAAGGGACCCAAACCTCCCAAAATTAAGGAATCTTTAAAAATCTTTTCTAGAATCAGAAGTGATAGAGCTAAGTTAATACTATGAGTAAGTACATTAATGACTGTAGTTTCAAGTTTGTTTGATAGCAGATCCAGGGGTGCCCCCCTTGCGGGCAGGGGGAGGGGTGGGGAGGTCCAAATTGAGGCCTAAATTGTACATTTTCATCTTCTTGAAAACCTCATGATGGATGTTCACCAAACTTGGTAGGTAGCATCCCTAGGGGGTTAGGATCTCAATTTGTTAAAATGGGGACTATGCTCTATCTATGAGAGAGCCATGAGAATTGTTTTTGTTGAAGATTGTTAATTCTTGCAATGAATAGAACATTTATTCGGGTCTAGGGCAATTACCCCCTGGGCAATTACCCCGCACCCTTCCCCTGGCCCTAATCCTAATCCTAATCCTGAACCTAATCCTATCCCTAACTCAAACTCCTAACCCTAACCCTAACCCTAACCCTAACCCTAATCGTTACTCTAAGCTTACCACTAACCAGTATTTAGCCGGGGGGGGTAATTGCCCTCTCGGGGTAATTGCCCGGATACGCATTTATTCATCACCTTATATTACTGTCATCTAATAGCACTAGGTGTTACAAAAAACATGTCCCACTTTTGATCCTTAATAGCTCAAAACTGGTTGGCATCCATTCGTCTCGAGAAACGATGGCGTAGCACTAGCTAGGCAAGAAGTTTGCACTGCCTTGAGTGGCTGTAAAGCCCCACTCTTGAGTGGCAATCCTTAGAGCACTTGCAGCAGATGAAGTCTGTTGGGGCCAATACTAAGACTGCCCGTGCCTTTCTCTTAGCTCTCCTGTCGGTCTGCTGTACTATGCATCAGATAACACTGTCAAGTAATAGCTGAATAGTGTACAATTTAGTTGGAGATGATTTGAATATGAGAGCATGAATTTTTTTCTTTAAATCCATGATTAATTTTAATGTTAAGGTCCAGATTTTGGTGAAATTCGAACCCTCTGTTCTAAATTGAACTTTACACATGAACCAATGATGTGTATTGAGTGTGTGCTTACAATAGACATGAATACCACGAATACCACCTTTTCAAAGATCTGCTGACGAGGGGTGCGTTTATAAGATTTTTTTTTTCTGGCCACAAACAGTGTTTTGAAACACTGTTTCTGGCCAAACAGTGTTTCTAGCAAGAAAAAAAAATCTTTTAAACGCTAGCCGTAACTTACTGTAAAACATTGTTTCTGTAGAAACAGTGTTTTAAAAATCTTATAAATGCGACCCCGATCTCAAACACTGTTTAAATGACGTCACAATGTCTTGCGCGCGCCCTTTTTGACCTTTTGCTGAAGAACAAACTGCACAGAATGAGTTGCGTAATGGCACAGTCTGAGCGAGAGCCCCAACACATTCAGGGTAAAAATCTTATAAATGCTCTCCTGACAAAATCGTGTTTCAAATCAGTGTTCCAAATCAGTGTTTCAAAACAGTGATTCTCGGCATGCAAAATCTTATAAATGCAGCTTAGGTTTTTGGACTCTTGCTCCAAGGCACATGCATGCTTTATGAATAATTTATGATGGATTGCCCTGGGCACTGCTAGTCTGAATTCATGGTAAAGGGTAAAATGCATGCACATGAAAAAAACAAAAGCACAAGTTTTCATGTGCTTGCATACACTATATTTCACTAGCTATGTTAGTGGAATTTCTCATGAATATGTAATAGAGCATTCCTATCCTGGCCATTGTTCACCACACACTCCCATACCCACCAATTGACCCCTGTGCAAAATTAACATTTTGTACAGAGGGTTGAAAACGGTAGAGCAAGAATCCAAACTCTCAGCTATAGTATAGGCTACTGTCTGAAAGTCTGACTCTCTGAGCCAATACAGTGCACTCCCATTTTAACGAAGTCCACTGACCGGCAGTTTTGTTTTGTTAGTCCGTTCCTTCCGCAATTCTCTAAATACCTTCAATATCTCCAAACGAGATTCTTTTTGCCCGTCGACAGAGAATGGACAGGTTGGTAATCCACCTGTGCGAAAGCAATCGAGTGGTGCATTCAACCCCTCCCCCACGGTCAACTACATGTGCCCTTGGACGATAGAAATATCGATCGTATGCGATGTGTGAATAGAGCGTGCGCTGATGGGCTCACAGACTCTTGTTCTACACAAATCAGGCACCAGAATGCAATGACTGGGGTCAGCGAACACAAATATCTACAGTACTTTGATCAGCTTTGATCGCTAGTGTACATGTTCATACGAGTTTTGTAGCAGAGAAAGGGCAAACTAAATCAGAATAAAGGTACAAAATACTGTGATGTATAGAAATTCTCCCAACAGAAAAAGAACACGTGCTGACAATAAACTTTTCATCAAACCCATTTTAGGGGACTTTATAACACAAAGAAGCATGAATTTTGGCCACGAAAGCAGGTACTCCTGTCTTCATCTTGGGAACCTGGTATACCAGGTTCCCGTTTATCAGTTGCTCAGTTACCAAACAAATAAACAAAAAATGCACAGAGACAATGACTTGATGAGGCTGTAGCCTGAATTTTTACTTTGTTGTAACCGAAATGCCGTCTTAACTGTGTTTGTTTAATATAATGGGAGTCACTTTGTTACTAGTATGAGTGTAGGAGGTTTATAGCCTGCTATTAGTGCCATTATTCCTTTCTGCAAATCAAATGGTTTCCAATTTGGCATCAGATTTTCAAAGATCATGTAGAACCTAGTCGTGACTACCAGTTATGAGTTATATCTAACCTTAGAAGAATCCCTACTGCAACTACAATAGATCTAGCTCTAGAACCTATGCATGCATATAAAAGTATTTGACATCTTGATGAATTATAGTAACACTCTGCAGACTCTACTGTTGGGCCTTGACTATCAATGGCACTAGATGCCTAGATCTAAACTGTATCTTTCAGTTTCACATTGCTAATTAGAATAGAACATTTCTATGGGTATGTTGTGGAGATTCTAGATGTCAAATACCATATAATTTACACTGTCTGCAGGTCTAGAGTCCTTAAAAAAAATTCTTTTTGTCAGTGGGCTGATATGTAGAGCCAAACCCAAAGTAAAAGGTTCACTGTGTCATGCAAAGCATTTTGATCCCTGTACTTTCTAACATTAGTTATATGCCCTGATCATCAGAGCATTGCGTGGTCAGGCCAATGAGAGCTATAGATCTGCAGATCGAGAACTCAAAGTGGGACAATCACTGCAAATCTCACTGCTAAGTAATAGCAAAGTCTAGGTCTACTAATGTATTAAAAGATGATTGACCGACCTTCCTCATAGAGTCCTGAAGGAGCCGTTCTTCTTTTTCTTTGGCACCTTTTGCTTGCCATTTCTCAAAATAAACATTATTAGATCATACTGTAGAGATCAAGAGCGTTGTATGTCCGTACAGCCATATGTGTAGTTTAAAATGAACAGTGTAAATCAAATAACAGCGCGATGTGTACGGTTGCGGTCTAACAGGTCAGCAGTACAAGATTAGGTTCAATCAGCGACAACAACAACAACAACAACACAAGCACAGACATCTTACCTTATATATTATAATATGATCATAATAATATGTTGTCATCGATTTTGGGTTCTACATCCAAAAATATATGTTTTAATTATTACGACTATTATCAATAATTTGTATCAATATTTTTTTATCCTCCATACATTTTCCAAAAGACTTTCTCTATGATCTTTGGTACAAACGAGCCTCATATCAATAACCCCGATCACCCATTCATTGTACACAACCATGCTGATCACATTCATTATACAGTTTTCTATTGTTGTGTGTACACTTCAATGCGGCACTCCAGAAGTTGTGGGGAACGAGATGCAGTGACTTACTACCTGCTTTAATATTTTCGTGAGTTTGTGATCCCCTTCAAGGTTTTTACATGCTTTATTCCATAGTGAATAGATGTCACCTTTTAGGACTGCTGTAAATCAACCAAGTGAAGCCGCATTATGCTTGCAATGGTAAGATTAACACACAGTTGGTTGCCAGCAGCATTTGATGGATGGCCGTCATGACTTGCATATACTATAACGGCCATCAAAGTATGACTTTTCACATCAATTTTTTATTTGATTTGATTTGATTTGATTTGATTTGATTTATTTATTCTCTGTATGCCATTTTTTTTTCAAATACATCAATTTTCTGCAATTTCATTAACAAAGTACAAAATACCGGTAGTATACTTTATACAATTTTCATCATTTTCATCAATTATGCAATACATCTGTAGTATAATTACATGAGTAACATGTTAATAATTTGCATACAGAACGATTGCCAATAATAAGCACAGCGCTTGACTGTTTGGCAACCGATAACAAATAACATTATAGTGAAGAAAAACAAGAGGGTCCAACATGATGCTCGTGGAATACGGGTTAGGGAGAGGGAGAGAGAGAGAGAGAGAGAGAGAGAAGAAGAAAGGAAGGGGAGGAGATGATAAAAACCTCCGGATACTAGTCTATCGCCAGATCAACTCGACATACCTCTATACCTAGACACATACATACATGCACATACTGTATTTATACTAATAAATTACAGTGATGTATTCACATAATAAGTGTTGCTTTTGTCTTGTAAAAGTTACATTGAATGAGAAAGAGAGAAAAAGAGAGGAAGACAAAAAGCAATCATCTACATACACAGCATAAATTTCTACGTGCCCTTTCAGGGCATGACGTTATAGTGAACCATGATTCGCCCGACATAACATGAATTATGAACAACAGAGAAGGAATGAATCCCAGTGGATCAGAGGAGGACAGTATACTGCAGGTGCATCCGCACGTGCAGAGACTCGGAGAGAAAGAAACATAATAGATACAACAATGAACAAAGAATGAGTCATCAAGTGTTTCTACAGAAGGTATCACCGGTACTGTGAAATCAACATTTTCTTTACTGCTTTTTTAAATGAATGAATAGACTTAATGTTACGTAATTCAAGTGGAAGTCTATTCCAGATATCTGGGCCAGTATGTCTTACTGATTTGTGTGCTAGGAGTGTTTTAGGGTTACTCAAGTGTACATCCATTGCTTGCCTTGTAGGATAAGAATGGATTTCTGAGTTCAGCTGGAACATATCAATAAATGAAGAGGGTAATAAGTCAGTATTAAAGCGGAACATCAAAAGTGCATTTTGTAAAGTGTGGATGTCGTTCACCTTTAAGATCTTAAAGCAGAAGAAAAGGGGATCCGTGTGATCATTATAACCAGCATTTGCACATATACGAATAACTTTCTTTTGCAATTTTAATATAGTATTGTTAGCAGACACCGAGTTTGCCCATATCATATTACAATAAGAAATGTATGGTAGGATGAGTGCATTATAAAGCATAATCAAGATATCAAAAGATAAACAATGTCTGAGTTTACATAATATTCCAACATTACGAGCAATAGGAGGTGAAATATATTTCACATGATCATTCCAAGTAAGAGTTTCATTAATTACAATTCCAAGAAATTTAGTGGATGTTGTCCTCTCAAGAGGAATGCCATCTATTTTTAGAATACATTCAGTGTCACTACAAATCACTTTCCTTGGATGTTTGAAGTGCATATAATTTGTTTTCTTTAGATTCAAAGATAAGATATTACTTTTGAACCACTGAGACAATTTTGGTAATTCATTATTTAAAGATCTAATAAGACATTGAAAATCTGAATTTGAAAGAAATACATTGGTATCATCAGCAAAAATAACGTACTGTAATAAACTTGATGCATTAGGTAAATCATTAACATATAACAAAAACAATAATGGCCCAAGAATGGACCCTTGTGGTACACCGCATTTGATCAACAATGTATCCGAATTACAGAAATCAAAACATGTGAATTGCTTTCGATCATTTAAATAACTAGCGATCAGTTTCAGAGCAGTTCCTCTTATACCATAAAAATGTAGCTTTGATAGCAAAATAGAATGGTCAAGAGTATCAAATGCCTTGCTTAAGTCCATAAAGACACCAATAACATGCTTTCGGTCAGCTAAGGCATTTGATACTCGATCATACAATTGTGCAAGCGCCAGGTCAGTTGAATGTGATTTTCTGAACCCATACTGATCAGGATTCAAAATATTGTATTTGGTTAGAAAACTGTCCAATCTATTATATATAATTCTTTCAAGTATTTTAGAAAAGGTAGGTAATAAAGAAATGGGTCGGTAATTACTAATATTCGAAGAATCATCTTTTTTATACACAGGAATAACTTTGGCTATCTTGAAAGGAGTAGGAAATACTCCAGATAATAAAGAAAGATTGAAGATATGAGAGAGGGGGATAATAATCGATCCGATGATCTGTTTCAGCAAAACACTGCTGATTTCATCACAACCAGTAGAATGTGTTGATTTCAAAGATGACGTTATATGCATAATTTCTATATAATCAGTAGGCTTTAAAAAAAGTGAATGATTACACGCATTATGAAGATATTGATGAAAATTGGTTCCATGGCTATCAACTTTCTTGGCCTGATTGGGACCAATTTTTACAAAAAACTCATTAAAAGCATTAACTATATTTTGTGGAGATTTAACACAATGATCATTAAGATTGAATATTTTGGGAATAATTTTCTGCTTATTATTCCCTAATATTTCTTTCACAATTTTCCATGTGGTAGACATTTTTCCTTGTGCATTCACAAATTGATTTTTATAATACAATCTACGCGACGTTCGTATTATTGTTGTCAGTTTATTTCTATACCGTTTATATTCATATACATTTTCATCAGAGTGATCATTTAATTGCAACTTATATAATTCATTTCTCTTTGATATCGATTGCAAAATACCTCTTGTAATCCATGGATTTCTTATTTTTTTACTTCCTGTTTGTTTATTTCGCAATGGGATATTCTTATCAAAATGATAATAAAATTTATTCCAAAATAATTCATATGCTTTATCCACATCATCACAAGCAAGTACGTCATCCCAGTTTTCTGAAGATAAAGCATCATTCAGGCGGTTAATATTTTGGGTTGTAAACCTACGTAATTTTCCCTTATTTGTTTTCTTGGAATATCTTTGTACATCAAATAAGATACAAAAAATGGGGAGATGATCCGAAATCTCACTATAAAGAATACCGGATTGACTTTGCGCTACATTTGTATTTATGAATATATTATCAATTAAAGATAATGATTGCGCACTAATCCTTGTCGGTTTATCGATAGCACAATGAAAAAAATTAGACTGAAGTATTGTGCAAAGTCTTTGTGAGTTATTGTTTTCAGATAATAAATCAATATTAAAATCACCCATTACACATGCTTTCTTATTACTGGTATTGATTTTAGATAATATAATTTCAAAATCATCAAGAAATAAGTCAACACTTGCATCTGGCGGTCGGTAAATAACTATTATAATAACAATTATATTCTTTTCATTTGGTATTTCAATTTCAACGGATAAAATCTCAGCATTAGAGTTTACAAAGGATAAATTATGCCTTACAGTACATGAGTATTTATTTGCAACGTACAGTGCTACGCCGCCTCCACGACGGTTTGCTCTATCAGAGCGAATCAAAGAGTAACCATCAATATCTAATATCGGTGGAGATTTGTCATTCAACCAAGTTTCACTTACACCAATAAATGAGAAATCAAAGTTGAGAGATGACAACAAATTGGTTACATTATCATAATTTCTGGGCAAGCTGCGAGCGTTGATATGTAGAAAACTTAAAACGGAGTTAGATTGGGCATGTTGGCACTGTGAAGCAGTGTACATACGGGTGTTTAATTCTTCGGGCAAAAAATATTTACAGTTTATTACATATGATATATCAGTTTCTTCTTCAAAATTCATTCAAAGTTATTGGTACAATATCCAAACATGATGCAGAGTGAGATACACAAGGCTGAGCGATTGGCATGATTGGCGAGAGAAATGGCATGGAAGCAGAGGAAAGAGAGGGGACGAGCATCATGGGGAAACTTACGGACTACGATTACTACGAATACAAAAACAGTGAACATAAACAGAGAGTACAATAAGCCGATCCTCTCCGATCAGCATTACATTAGTTCATATTTACAGGGAGAGACAGATAGAGAGAGAGGGGGGGGGGGAGAGAATAATAGTGAGATGGGGAGAAGGAAGAACATGTGAGAGAAGAATGGCACAATTCAGAGTATGTCAATCTGTCACTTACGAATACTGTGCTAAGAGAATGTGTTATGTAACGGACAGCTCCCTCCATGGATGCACAAACAAAAGAATAAGAACGTGGTCAATGTAGACATTGTAGACTGCACTGCCAAATGAAGCAAAATGGCATCCTTAAAGGTGCAATAAACAAATCAGAATACATGCGGAAGACCACCAGAATTACGCCATTTTCCTGCGAAGAAACGGAGTTTCGTCCCCTGGGCGTAGAGATGCTGGACTTGTTTCGACCACCTTCTTTTCTCATCTAGGTCAGCCCTGGTGAGGTCGTCCGTGATGTAGAAGTTCTCCTTGTCAAGCTTTTTTCGCGCATTTTTCATGATGTCCACCTTCTCTCTGTAGGACAACACTTTCACCAAAATGTGCCTTAGCTTCTCTCCTCTCTTTCCATCTCGATGAGCTCGCTCTACCTTGATATCCATCTTGAAATGCTGCTTGATGACTTTCTCGACAATGTCGACGCAGTCTTCGCGCTCATCTCTTGCAGCCTCCTCTATCCCAACGATTCTAAAGTTGTTCCGACGTGAAAATCGCTCGGCCTTGTTTGCTTCAGCGTTGTGGCGTGCAATTTCTCCTCTCATTTTTTCCATGTCACACTCCATTTTTCCTAATTTCTTTTCCAGAGCAACGTTTTTCTTTTCCAGTTCGTCCACACGCTGGCCTTCAAATTCAATGGCTCGCTCTACCCTCTTGATGCTTTCGAGAAGCGAGTCCACTGCCTTTTGAATCATATGTTCAAATTTGAGTGATGCCTCCTTAAAGTACGCAGCAAGCGTTGCCGTGGTGAGCACGGCGTCAGGGGCAGTGGATTCCGTCCCGGCAGCTGGGGGTGCAGAGGTGGCACCAATGGGTAGGCCCAAGTTGGAGTCTTCCATGTCGCTGTCAGTCTCGTCTTTTTTACTCCTTTTACCAAGTTGCCTCTTGGGTCTGCAGCTCATATTCCTCGTAGGTTGTGTGCTGCAGATTCAGATGTAGAAGTTGTCTAGGAGCTCGTCAAGGATAGAGGCGTATGCTGCTTAAAACTTCCTGTCTGATACGGAGAGGATCGTATAACGTGCTGAACTAGTACAACGCCATCTTTTTGTAACATCATTAAACTAGAAAAGCACTTTGAGAGTGCAGATGTCTGCGCCAAGCAGCTACTTTCCACTGATGATATTGCTCCTCCATAGGGATCAGTGATTTCCACACGTACGTATGCATGCTGAAAAATCACCCAATTTCCCAATATAGAAGCCTTTACTACGTCATAAACCCTAAAGCTGCACGGTGCACCTCGCTTTGGTAATAACTAGAGCATGCACTTAAAGGTACTAGCCCACATTTGCAAACCCACGAAAATCAAAACTGCATAAAACAGGTCCAATATGACTTCAAGTACAAGTTATAACAGTAACATACCTCACCTGTTGCTCTTTGTCTATACCATTCGATAAAAGAGAGAAAATCATCGTTTTAAAATCAATTTTCAAACCGGGTCAACCCGACCCAAAATCGAATTACGAGCGCGGGCTAGCTACGTACTAACTGCGACCAGCCCCAACGTGCAGCGTTGGGGCTGTGCCGTTTTCGCATTCAGATCGAGGAGTTGTACAAAACGGGTGCCGTTTCGGCGCTATATTTCCTTAATTTTTTCAACAAAAACTACTAGGAATACTTACATGGGTCGATTAAACCTAAATGATTAATTTCGGCGACTGTTTGATGCATTTCATTGCTTATGATGCAGAAAATGTTGTCTTATAACGCGAATATCTTCAGCTCACCGATGCTCACTGAAACTCACAATCACTTGCACAGGCGCACAGCATGCATGCAGTGCAGTGCATTGAGAGCATGCGTAATGCGTACTAATGGATATAGCAGCAAGTCTCTCCACTGTTGCACTAGGGCAGGCCGCTTATTACTCCTAAAAAAATGTCGAAAATTTTGCAATTTCTAGATAAATGGGTGAGAAAAACAAAGTAGAAAAGGTAATGTATTAATTGTCACTGTGTTTATGATAGAAATTTAGCCATGCTTTATTTATGAAGTCAGCTGCAAGGTAGCCGCCAGGACTGCGCCTTGCGGCGCGGTCTCCGGGGCTAGCTACTAGTAACTTACACATGTATCGCATGCAAGTAGTACGTACGTGGACCGGAGCTAGCGAGCGTTATACGCATGCATACGGTGCATTTTCATTTATTTTTATGAAAGTAATGGACTAATTGGAACGAAATTTTGCACAGGTGTTACTGCAATCATACCCAAACTCCATGCTAACTATGAGATCAATTGCTGCAGGTTTACAAATGTGGGCTAGTACCTTTAAGTGTGCGTATGAAAACCTCAAAAGTGCGCAGCTTGAACTCTAAAGTTCATTGACCCTATCTGCCAAAATATTGAAAATCCTTCATAAAATCCATAAAAAAATTCTGGATTACTACCAAAATTTAATCATCTGTTACTTGTGTCAATCTCAACCTTTCGTGCAAGTTTCACTCCAATCTGTGCACAACTTTTGAGTTATTTTGCACACGACCAAGCAAACAAACCAATGATAATGAAAACATATCAAGAAGCCATCTGCGTGCACCTGGTCCAAAGTGTTTGATCTGTTCCACAAGGACATCATCAAGACCTGCAGCCTTTTTGTTTTTCATAGACTTCATTGCAGATTCCAGTTCGCTCATTGTGAATGGCCTTGTGAAACCTGTGGCGTCTTGTGAGGATGCATTAGCAGCTTTAGGAAGTTTAGCCCTCTGAGGACTTTGATTTGGATTTCCCAGTCTGTTCAAGAGGAGTTGGTGCGCAACCTCGTCAGCGGTGACTTGTGGCCTTGGCTGCGGCTTTGTGTAATCATTTCCTAGGATGCAGATGGTTTTCCTGGCTTTCCTGCTACTATGAGTCATATCTGTGCTTTCAATGAGCTCTTACCATTTCTTCTGTGATGGAATTAGCTAAGGCTTCACCAAGCTCAATGGTGTCATCACTAAAATGGTCATCCTCAAAACGCAAGATGTAGTCATCATATAATGCCTTAGAGTCATCAGTCAAGCCCTGGATGTACTTTGTGCGGCAGCCACGAGGAATGTTATGGTGTGATGATGATTTTACCAGGGGTAGCAGGAAGATCTAGAATAGCAGAGTCTAGGTCATCAGAGAAGCCCTTCCAGCCGGCTTTCTTGAGATTGAAACGTCGCCTGGGTTGTACCCCCGCCTCCATCGTGAGCTGTTGAAAGAAGGAGGGAGCTTGGCATCATGAATGAGACACAGTTGGTTGGAGTCTGCCCAGCTCTCGACTAGCTCACCATCTTCATTAGTTTCAGCATGACCCCAATTGACATGATTGGCTGTTAAAGTCTCCTGTGACAACATGATGCGACCGCTGGTGACATCAGAAAGAATGTCAAATATGATGGAAGGAAATTTATACACCGAACTGACAGATATTCCCTTGGTGTTGAAGGTAATGATTTCAGTGTCATCCGTATCAGAAATATATATCTTGTCAGCATACAGCCCATTGCGTACGAATACTTCACTTCCATACTAGTCGTGTGGCCTCTCAGCAATGAGGGTCATACCCGAGATGCGAGGACATTCCCGTGAAGGTCCGCGATGCGTCTCTTGGAGACAGAGGATATCACAACTATGCTTGGTGCATAGATCTGCCAAAAGATCTTGTTTGGCGCCAGTTAGTCCTTGGATGTTCAATGATATTATACTCAAGGCCGGCCCTGACAAGGGCTTATGCTTGCGACATTGGGCATCATCGACAGTTCTAAGGTCTTGTTGAGTCATGATAATGATGTGGGATAATTGTTGATAGCGTAGTGTAGTTGAAGGATTCGCAAATGGAAAACACCTGACAGGGACCGCGATGTGAACGCTTCTTCAGTGGCCCCCACCCACTACTGTCAATCTGGAAATTTTCACAGTATGTTGATTTTTACCAATTTTGCGCTATTTTTGCCCAGTGCGATGTGAACGCTTCTTCAGTGGCCCCCATCCACTACTGTCAATGTGGAAATTTTCACAGTATGTTGATTTTCACCAATTATGCGCTCTTTTTGGCCAGTGCGAATTCAAATAAGTGAGAATATGTCTTCACCATTTTCTATGCACATTTTGAACGGGTTGAATTGTGCGCTTTGTCAATGATACTGCTACATAGTACAGGCAGGTTTACCTGTGACTGTACAAGAGTACAAGAGTGTGTAGATATCTGTGCAGTAATGTTATGCGTGTGTGTCCTCGTACATACTGCATTGAGCGTATGCATAGAGTGACGCTTGATATATAATGCTACATGAAGCACTTCCATTTGCGCAAAACACTTAAAGAACTTTGAGCGCTTCTTACCTTTGTGTAGGCCTACACACCATGCATTCCAATTTGAATGTATGCGTGTACATGGTAAGTATATTAGTATGTGATCAAATATGTGTACCGGTACTTGTGTATCTTGTTTATCATGTACAAAATGATCATGGGAAATTATTGAATATATTACATTTCATCTTTTGACAGCAAAATATTGTGATAGAGGATGTAATGTTTTATGTTCCACACGGGGTGCCTCAGGGGTCACGCCCTGGCCCCCTTCTTTTTACACTTCATACAAGTAATCTATAGCTGATCAAGGGTATTCAAAGTCGTTTTCCAAATGTTTTATGTCATTGATATGCTGACGACACACAGTTGTATAGTTTATTCAGTCCTAATGGTGAACAACACATTGAAAGTATTTCAAACTTAGAATCCTGTACCAGTATATGTTATGTCTGTTCTGGGATGTCCAAACATAAGTTAATGCTTAAGGATGGGAAGACCGAGTTTCTTGTTGTTGGGACACCAAGACAAGTAGCAAAGCTGGATATTAAGAAGATATCAGTTGGAGATTTGGAAGTAAAACCATCAAGCTCTGTGAAAAACCTGGGTGTATGGCTTGATTCTCGTTTAAACATGGAGAAGCATATATCGACCACATGTAAGTCTGCTTTTTATATGTTGCATAACTTGCGTCACATTCATAGATATTTGAGCCAGGAAGACGCTGAAACTCTCATTCACGCATTTATTAGCAGTAGGCTTGATTGTTGTAATTGGCTATTGTTTGGCTTGCCAGATTCACAGATAACCAAGCTTCAGCATGTTCAGAATGCATGTGTGAGACTTGTGTCCAGTTCGTCTAAATCTTCACATATTACACCCGTTTTGATGAAGTTACATTGGTAGCCAGTAAGGCAGAGAATTGCTTTTAACCCGTTTCACACTGAATTCTAAAATCCCCATAGAATTAATACACAGGCCGCCACGTTCCGGTATGGAACAGGTTAAGATTTTACATACATCAGGACTGTAAATCGCTCAAGACAAGTGATATGTTCAGATGAAACATAGACTGCTTGGAATGGATGATCCACCAAGTGAAGGAATTCTTGTGTCACTTCAGGATAAGATTTCCAGACCCCCCATGTACTTTTCTGCCCTTTTCCAAAGAAGCAAGACGAGGTATCACAACCTGTGTAAGCATGAAACAGAGGCAGCGCTCGTGACTTGTCATCTCCAAGATTTTGCAAAATGTTATTGATGTTGTATTGACAGAAGTTCTTTCCCATACCAAATACCACCCAAATGTCAATGTCAGGATGTGCAATGAACAATGATCAAAACTGGCCGATGAGAATAACAAGAATGTCTGTATCCCCTGTTCAGATTACAATCTTCTTTGACCCTCCACTGCATGCTGAAGATGAACTGCGATTTGTGTATCTGCTTCTTCATGTGTGCAATCACTAAAGTACCTGAAATGTCATTAAAGAGAAAAAAAGAAAGACTTTGAATTCTCTACTCTGCCCATGGACCCATAGATACATGTGTCTTAAAGTTTCATGGATAATAATACTTCAAGATTAATGATATCTTATGATGCAATTCCCAAACTTCCCTTTCATCAAGCTTTTGTGTGAATGCATTGGTTGTAATTACACAAAATATATCTTAATCTTATGATTATCAATCTTATAATTATCAGAGTTAGCATAAGTCTAAATCAGAAGCACATAAAGAATAATTTACCTGAGGTTATATATAGCTCCTTGTCTTTAGGACACTCTAGTTCAGCCACTGTCTGTGTCAGGAATGCGAACAGCTCTTCTTTGTTTAATGCTGTCTTGGAGGAAGTATTTCCAGGTGACTGGCATTTTGGTCGTGGGTGCTACTTTTCTGCGCAATCTACTTCCATGTTTCTGCCGAGTAGATTCCTTGATGCTGCAGGCTAAATATAGGTCCCATACCAAGTCTAGTCATTTGATCCCTTTCAATTCACAGTCCAGAATGGGCTTGAACACTGTTCTTGCATAGTCATCAAATGTAGACACAGATGATGTTGGCAACCCATGAATTGGAGCTGCACCATCAAAAATCTTACAGTCTATGTGTGCCGGAGGCTCTCCTTGTCCATTTGTGTCCAGACGTGGTAGTAATTTGGACTTGCTTGATGTCAAGCGCAGTTTCCCACTATTTGATAGAAATGGTGGGTATACCTGATTCTTGTGGCTTAGGAATCTCTGGGTCACCATCACGCAGCTGGTTTGTGATGTACATATGACCAAAGAGGCTCACATCATTCTGAAGAGATGTAATTTTTGCAGTTTTGTGATTCCTGTGTGTCTTCATTGGTGTCTTGAAAAGCAGAAGATCATTTTTTTTGATTGGTGCATGGATGGTTTTGGTTTCTTCAATGAACATTTCCCGCTTGTACGCTTAATACTGATTGGAACCAAGTTCTTTGATATGCTGTATTGTCTCTACCACTGATTTATCAGCACATACCCAAGAGTGCAAGACCAACAATTCAGAATGATCCTCAAGGAAAGAGGTGATTGCTGAGATGCATGATATGCAGCTTATGAGATCACTTTACCTTTCTCATGTGTTTGTCTGTCAAGGAGTTCAGAGGCATGCTGAATCCATTTCCTTCTTTTTCTCTTGCTTTTTGAAGCTTTCCATCTACAGTTGTCATGGTAAGCTGTGGAACATTGGCAGATGATGCTTTGAGATGGACTGATTCAACTATGCTATTCGAATCAAGCAGTTGAGGTTTCTCATTTGGATTTGCAGAAAGAAACCACTGTGATACCCGCCTACGTCCAGGATGATATTGTGTTGGAAATTGGATGACACGTATGCATCTTCCATAGAACAATCCTTTAGCTGTAGTGGATGACAGATTATGATCAATTTTATCTAGTGCCCCAACTGTAAAAATGCCTTTCCTTAGAATGGATGGGCACACACTGTTTTTTAGTTGTAAACTGCTTGCACATTGCAACTGACAATATCTTCTCCAACTGTAGAATTCCGTCATATGAGCAACGTCCTCGCCAGGCGTTTTACGCGTGGCGGGCGCGCCACGCGTGAATTGTGGCAGCCAATTTTGCGCCACGCGTGAATTGTGGCGACCAATTTTGCGCCACGCGTAAATTTGGACTACCACGCGTAATCTTCAGAGTTTTTGTTATCTTCCTTTCCCATTTTTTCATGTTTCCCATTTAAAAAAAAATAAATCTTTTGCAGTTTCCTTCGAACGCATGCTCGACAGTTACTTGCTCGGCGCTCGCTTTAGCGGCAAGATCGTCGATCGTGTGCGATGTACCCGCATCGCACGCGGTCGACCTATTACTGATTCCACTTTGCTTGCCAGCATACGCAGGTGCACAAGTGAGCGCACCACGTTCACCGAGATTCCGGTGCAGAAAATTTACGGGCGCTTCTCTCCGATCACTGTGAGTTGCATGCCACTGTTACTACACGTGAACGCGCGCAATCCCCGGAGCAGCAGATCGCAGATCGAGCCATGTGCGAGTGATCCAGCAAGCAAAGCTTCCAATGTTTGGAAGCACAAACTAGTATTGTACTCAGCAGCTCTAAAATTTGTATTTTTTTATTTCATACGTTTCAACCTCCTTTTTTTCGGTTGTTTGTCTTTTATTTTTGGAAATGGAACAGCGTTATCAAACAATCGGCTCCGTAAGATGCTAAAATCAATGTCGGATGACCTCTTTGTCGTTCAGAAATGAATAACAATAATATTCAACTCCGTACGATAATAAAACACATGTATGATGTTTGCTCTCATGTTCGAAAGTAGATAGCAATAACATTCAGCTCCGGAAGATGCTAAAACTAGAAATATCACTTAAGGTGATTAATACCCCCGCCCCGTGACGACAGTCTTACCCAAGGAATGATCTTTCCTTGATCTTCTGCCATTTAAATGCCGTTACCATGGCAACGCAGCTTCCGACACGTCTGAAAAATATGTCTTGCACATCTTCCCACCAAGGCTATTGTGTGTGCCACATTTCATAAGCTTTTGTCAAAAACTGAGGAAGTAGTTCAATCCACAAGATCTTTCCTTGATCTTCCACCATTAATATGCCGTTACCATGGCAACGCAGCTTCCGACATGTCCAAAAAATATGTCTTGCACATCTTCCCACCAAGACCAATGTGTGTGCCACATTTCATGAGCTTCAGTCGAATACAGAGGAAGTAGTTCAATCCGCAAGATCTTTCCTTGATCTTCTGCCATTTATATGCTGTTACCATGGCAACGCAGCTTCCGACACGTCCGAAAAATATGTCTTCCACATCTTCCCACCAAGATCAAGGTGTGTGCCACATTTCATAAGCTTTGGTCAAAAAACTGAGGAAGTAGTTAAATCCGCAAGATCTTTCCTTGATCTTCTGCCATTAATATGCCGTTACCATGGCAACCTACTTTCGGGTACTGTCAAAAAATGCGTCTTGCACATCTACAACCAAAGGCACACATCTGTACCAAGTTTCATGGAAATTGGGCACAAACTGAGGAAGTAGTTTGCAACACAAAATTTTCCATCATTTTGGCTCATAATATGTGAGCTGTTACCATGGCAACATACTTTTTGTCACTGTCAAGAAATGTGTCATGCTGACCTATATCCTAAGACAAACATTCAATATGAATTCCATGAGAATTGGAAGAACACTGATGAAGCAGTTTTGCCATGAAGCATTTTGCCCTATATTTTACCAATAACATGCCGTTACCATGGCAACGCACTTTTTGCCACTGCTGAAATATGTGTCTTGCACATTAACATATTCAGATGAACATCTGTACCTAATTTCATAAAAATTGATCAAAAACTGTGGGAGGAGTTCGCGACGCAAGATTTGTACCCATTTTTGCCCATAATATGCCGTTACCATGGCAACGTACTTTTGGGTACTGTCAAAAAATACGTCTTGCACATCTACAACCCAAGGCACACATCTGTGCCAAGTTTTATGGGAATCGGTTGAAAACTGAGGAAGTAGTTCGCGACGCAAGATTTGCAACGGACCGACCGCCCGACCGCCCGACCGACCGCCCGACCGCCCGACCGACCGCCCGACCGTCCGCTGATTCCTATATACCCCCTTCAAACTTCGTTTGGCGGGGGTATAATAAATGTCGCATGTTTGCTTTGACGTTCGGAAATGAATAACAATAATATTTAACTCCGTACGATGATAAAATAAATGCCGGATGTTTGCTTTTACGTTCGAAAGTAAATAGCAATAACATTCAGCTCCGGAAGATGCTAAAATAAATGTCGAATGATCCCTTTGACTTTCGGAAATGAATAGCAATAATATTTAACAGTTTACTCCGTATGATGATTAAATAAATGTCGGATGTTTTACTTTCGAAAGTAAATAGCAATAACATTCGGATCCGGATATGATGCCAAAATAAATGTCAGATGACTGCTTTTACGTTTGGAAGTGAATAGCAGTAACATTTGGCTCTGTAGGATGCTTAAATAATTGTCAGATGATTCATTTCACTTTCGGATGCGGGCAACAGTAACATTCGGCTCCGTACGATGATGAAATAAAATAATGTCGGATGTTTACTTTTAAATTTGGAAATGAATATAACGGAAATATTCTGCTCCGTACATGCTAAGATAAATAACAGATTGTTGCTTTTACATTTGGAAATGATTAACGGTATCAATCGGCTCAGTTAGACGATAAAATAAATAAGGGATGTTTCCTTTCACGTTTGGAACTGAATAGGGATAACATTCTGCTCTGTAAGATGCTAAAATGAATGTCGGTTGTTTGCTTTTACATTTGAAAATGATTAACGGTATAACATTCGGCTCTGTAAGGTGCTAAAATACTTGTAAATGTTGGATGATTGCTTTTACAATCAGAAATGAATAACGGTAACTTTCGGCTATTTACAATGCTAAAACAAATGTCGGATGTTTACATTTTAATGTCTACAAAATAATGCTCCCACTTTCTCATTTCAAACGTAAGTTTTGACCACCTAAATAGGCATCAACTTTTATAACAATCTATAAACCTATGTTGAATCTTAGAACTCAGAATAAGCCATGCGTTTTTATATATAGGCTTTTTTTTAATTTGATTTGATTTTAAACATCATCATTGTCCCAAGTATTCCAGTTTCTTTTCCCATGATTGAAATCAGATTGTCTGCCATAACGATGATTGCTAAATGTCTCGCTGTGTGTCGATGTGCCGATGTGCGAAACACGTGCCATGTGCTCTTGCCTTGTTTGAGGCTACTTCAAGTTCAATGAATCGAATGCGCCGCAGCTGCGCTTTATGGCTTGATTGCGGTAACAGTTTACATTCGATACGAAGAAATCGTCATGTCTTGTACGAGCAAAAACAAAACCAAACAAAAGCAAGCAAGCAAACAAACAGACAAGACATAACAAAACGAGAAACAAACGAATGTTGATAGCCAAATCATCTCCGTATATAGTGGACCGTCACAGTTCACAGGTGAAATTCTTTCAAGCTTTGAAAAGTAATACGCAGTCTTAATGAGCCTGAAATTGTCTAATCGGGTAGTGGCTGCATATCACATACTCGTAGTGAATTTCTGTCTGCAATCGAGACGTGTCCTTTCATAATTACTGTCTTTCTGTGATTCAATAAATCGAGTGATTAATCAATCCCTTTCTATAGTTCAGGAACATCTAAAATAATCAAGTATACACTATTATCCCGGATTATGATCGACTGTTCGATGTTTCTACTATAGGCCAAAAGAAAGACTAAATTAATAGAATCATGATCCTTGTAATGATTCCTTTAATTCTATTCTCGAGCTAGTTCTTCGATCGATATTTCCAGGCTATTTACACTCTGTTTATTAACAGAATTCTAGTGCGCGCATTCTTTCGTCTGGCACCTGCGTCTGGCACCTGGTTTTGTGGAAATTTCTGCAAAAGGGGGGTGGGGGTGGGAGGATGTCAAGCGTCTTCGATCCCAAGAGAATGCATGTTTATCTTTCGCTTCTATTTGTTGTCGTATTTCCCCACGGTGGCTATTCTTTGCTAGCAATTAGCAGTTAGATTCAACTTTACGAAGGTTGCTAGCACGTGGTTCTTTTTGTTGTGAGGGAGACATGTACATAATTTTTATTTTCATCATTCATTGGAGGGGAAATACAGCAAAAGAGGGAGACATGAAATAAGACGAAGACGTATATGCATGTTCTCCTAAATTGCGTGATCTTTGAAGTATATTATAATATAATGGAAAAATAGACGAAAGAATAAAATGTGATGCAAACCTTCACTTTATTACTTGATAAGTACTAACAATTATAAACGAAATCATGATTTCGTTCGGACTCTATAAATGCCACATTTTAGTGACATAAAGCGTTGATATAGTGTGATGTCACGGACTCTGCGATCAGTTTGTTCCACTCATCCTTTCTTCTTTTAAATTATTTTCTCTTTTTTTTTCTCTTAAATTTCGCGATTCTTGAATGATAAAATAAAATGAACTCTAGATAAGTCACATTCTCAGCGACGCAAGAAAGCTTTGATAAAACGCAGCTTTCAGATGACGGGATGCCGGGCTTCTGTTATCTTGTTGCACCGATATTTTCTTCTTATTCCATTTTTCTTCAAATCAGTGTAATCCTTGAAATAAAAAAAAAGAACTTAATATAGCGCAAAAGAAAGTATGAAAGCAATGCAAACTCTCACTTCATTGAGTGATAAGTATCCACAATATTGTCATAAAAGAATAGATAATTTCGGAGATTTTTTGAAGTCACATTTAGTGCGAGGACGCTGACTCTGCGCTCAGTTTGTTCCACTAATACTTGCTTCTTTTAATCTTTTCTTAGTCACGTGATAAATATCAACAATCATGTCATGAAAGAAAAGAATTTCGGACACTTAAGTCACTTCACAGAGACGTTTAGTTAAACTAAATGCAGAGTTGATAGAGCATGGATGCTGCTTCATTACGACAGTTGCACTATTTTTTTCTTCTTCATCATCTTCGTTTTCTTTCCACATTCTTCTAAATAGCGTGATTTTTTAAGAACAGAACAAAAAAAATGAGACGAAAGGAAATAGTGAAAAGATGCAAACCTTCACTTTAGTTACATGATGAATAACAACAATTATGTCATTGTATGATGAAAGAAAACATAATTTCGGACACTGGAAGTCACATTTTCAGCACCGCAAAGTTAAGCTAACGCAGCTTTGATACCGCGATGCCGTTTTGTTATACTTGCATCAATATTTTCTTCTTTTTCTTTTCTTTTTCAAAACTTCTTCCTTTGCTCATTTTTTCTTCTTAATCGTGTGAGACTTGAAATAGAGAAAGAAACGCACAAAAATAAAGGATGAAAGCGATGCAAACTTGCACTTTATTACGTGACAAGTATCAACAATATTGCATTAAAGGAAAGATAATTACTAAGACTTTTAGTCACATTTTCAGCAACGCAAAGTTAACGTAAACGCAGCTTTTATGGTGGGTTGACGCTTCGTTATAGGCTAGTAGCACCAATATTTTCTTCCTTTTTCTTTTTTTCTTCAAATCAGTGCAATCCTTAAAATGAAAAAGAAACGCAAAATAAAGTGTAAAAAATTGATGCAAACCGATACTTTACTAAGTTATATACGTATCCACTATTGTCATAAAAGAAAAGATGATTTCGCAGACTATAAGTCACATTTTCAGCGACGCGGAGCTAAGCTTAACGCAGTGATGCAGGTATACCATGTCTGAAATAAATGAATAAAAAAATCAATCATCTTACCGTTATTCAGAGTTCTAAGATTTAGCAAATAGGCTTATAGATTACTATAAAAGTTAATGCCTATATTTAGGTGATCAAAACTTACGTTTGAAATGAGAAATTGGGATCATTTGCAGACCTTTGTAAACATCCGACATTTCTTTTAGCATTGTAAAGAGCCGAAAGTTTCTGTTATTCATTTGTGATTGTAGAAGCAATCATCCAACATTTACTAATATTTTAGCACCTTACGGAGCCGAATAATACCGTAAATGATTTTTAAATTTAAAAGCAAACAACCGACATTCATTTTAGCATCTTACGGAGCTTCATGAATGTTAAATCCTTATCTATTCAGTTCCGAACGTGAAAGCAAAAACACATCCGCTATCTATTTTAGCATCTAACTGAGCCGATTGATACCGTTAATCATTTCCAAGTGTAAAAGCAATTACAATCTGTTATTTATTTTAGCATCGTACGGAGCAGAATATTAACGTTTTTCATTTCCAAATTTAAAAGCAAACATCCGACATTATTTTATTATCGTACTGAGCCGAATGTTACTGCTGTCCACTTCCAAAAGTGAAATGAATCATCTGGAAATTATTTTAGCATCGTACGGAGCCGAATGTTATACTATTTTTTATTTTTGAACGTCAAGGCAGATATCAGATATTTACTTTATTATCAAACGCAGCTGAACGTTACTGTTATTCATTTCGAAATTTAAAAGCAAACATCAGACAGTTATTTTAGCATCGTACAGAGTTGAATATTACTGATATTCACTTCCGAACGTAAAAGCACTCATCTGATATTTATTTTAGCTTCTTCCGGAGCTAAATTTTATTGTTATTTATACCTTCGAACGTAAAAACAAATTTCCGGCATTCATTTTATCATCGTACGGAGTTGAATACTATTGTTATTCATTTCCGAACGTCAAAGCAAACATCAAACATTAAATTTACCACCGAACGCAACTAAATGTTACTGTTATTCGTTCCGAAATTTAAAAGCAAACATCCGACAGTTATCTTTGCATCGTATGGAGCCGATTGTTACCGCTGTTCATTTCCGAACGTAAAAGCACTCATCTGACATTTATTTTACCATCTTCCGGAGCTGAAAGTTATTGTTATTTACTTTCTAACATAAAAGCAAACATCAGACGTTTATTTCATCATCGTACGGAGTTGAATAGTATTGTTATTCATTTCCGAACGTCAAAGGGATCATTCGATATTTATTTTAGTATCTTCCGGAGCTAAATGTTATTGTTATTTACTTTCGAACGTAAAAACAAACTTCCAGCATTCATTTTATCATCGTACGGAGTTGAATACTGCAAAAGTGTATTGTAATTCATTTCCGAATTTCAAAGCAAACATCAAACATTAAATTTACCATCGAACGCAACTAAAATGTTACTGTTATTCATTTCGAAATTTAAACGCAAACATCCGACAGTTATCTTAGCATCGTATGGAGCCGATTGTTACCGCTGTTCATTTCCAAAAGCAAAGGCAAACATCCGACATTTATCTTATTATCGTACGGAGCCGAATGTTATACTGTTTTTGATTTTTCAATGTCAAGGCAGACATCAGATATTTACTTTATCATCAAACGCAGCTGAACGTTACTGTTATTCATTTCGAAATTTAAAAGCAAACATCCGACAGTTATTTCAGCATCGTATGGAGCAGAATATTACTGCTATTCACTTCCGAACGTAAAACACTCATCTGACATTTATTTTAGCTTCTTCCGGAGCTAAATTTTATTGTTATTTATACCTTCGAACGTAAAAACAAATTTCCGGCATTCATTTTATCATCGTACGGAGTTGAATACTATTGTTATTCATTTCCGAACGTCAAAGCAAACATCAAACATTAAATTTACCACCGAACGCAACTAAATATTACTGTATTCATTTAGAAATTTAAAAGCAAACATCCGACAGTTATCTTTGCATTGTATGGAGCCGATTGTTACCGCTGTTCATTTCCGAACGTAAAAGCACTCATCTGACATTTATTTTACCATCTTCCGGAGCTGAAAGTTATTGTTATTTACTTTCGAACATAAATGCAAACAACAGACGTTTATTTCATCATCGTACGGAGTTGAAAAGAATTGTTATTCATTTCCGAACGTCAAAGGGATCATGCGATATTTATTTTAGTATCTTCCGGAGCTAAATGTTATTGTTATTTACTTTCGAACGTAAGAACAAACTGCCGGCATTCATTTTATCATCGTTCGGAGTTGAATACTATTGCTATTCATTTCCGAATGTCAAAGCAAACATCAAACATAAAATTTACCATCGAACGCAACTAAATGTTACTGTTATTCATTTCGAAATTTAAAAGCAAACATCCGACAGTTATCTTGGCATCGTATGGAGCCGATTGTTACCGCTTTTCATTTCCAAAAGCAAAGGCAAACATCCGACTTTTTTGGTGACCCCGGGGAACCGTTAGTGTCGAGCCCAGCATATTATATAAAATCTGTTACAAACGGAGGGATGCTTTCGGACACTTTTAGTACCATTTTTTTAGCTACGAAGCTGTAACGTTATAACGCAGAGTCGACAGTGCGATATCGCACCAATTTTGTCCCTTTTTCTCTCTCTTTCTGTTTTGTTTTGTTTTTGCATGCTTCTCGCGCACGCGCATGTCGGTGTGTAAGCGCCGTTTCTTCTCCCGACGACCCGACCACGTGTTCAGTTTGAGCCACCACGCGTAAATATTTCAAACTACCTGACGGCACTTTTCCGCCACGCGTACTTCATTTTCTGGCGAGGACGCTGCAGAAGGTACGGGGGAATACTTTTACCCATAATATATGTCAGTGACGAGTCGAGGAAATGTGCACTTTTTTCAAAAAGTAAAATTTTGTGAAATTCTCTTTATATTTTCCTTTATTATCGTTGTACGCATGTGACATCATACACTCTAGTAGTCTTCTCATTCAGCAGTGACTGCGCAGATACTTCAAAAATTCATAACTTTGAACGGATTGTCCGATATTCCCCAAACTTTCACTGATGTGGTCTACAAATATTGCTGCATTCACTCAATCCACATGTATATGAAGGTGGACTTGTCCTTTCAGCTGAAAGAAAGCATGTTGTATCAACACATTCTGGCCATGATTAATATTAACTTTCAAAGCAGTAGCATTACCCCTTAAAAAGTTATTAGCTTCTAAAGTGAAGAGTGTGCAGAGGATTTCAAGAAATGAAAGGGGCCCCTAAGACATACCTGATCATTCTACTCTCCTCCAAAAAAGGGTTGTAGAAAAACTGGAGAAAACATACTATCACATTCACGTTATGATCCCAAACCAAAGATTAATGTAGAAGAAGGATAGCTCTCTCAGAAAATATGAAAAACTCAAGATTGAGTCGGTTGACCTATTTCACCTTTTTCGAGTCCTAACATAAAATCAAGGAGTGCAACTTTTTGTTTGTTTTGTGATGCATGGTCACATTTTATAATACAAGTCTAAAAAAAAAAAACTACATTAGTTTGACTTCATAGGTTGAAGTAAATGTGCAATATTGTGCACTGTAACGCCATCTATTTTCTGTGTAGGGCCTACTTGTTCAAGCCTGGAAAACACTAGTGAAAAATCTGTGAGAAAGCCGAATGAGCGAGTGCTCAAGTTTGTATACTTTTTCACATTGATATGTTCAAATAAAAACTTGTCATATATAGGCTGACTTGCTCACTTTTACCAGCCTACTGATCAACGGCGTAGCCAGGATTTGATCTTGGGGGAGCAGGTAGTCTGCAAGGGAGCGAAGCAACTGAGCCCGAGCAAGCGGAGCGAGTGGGGGGGGGGAGGGTGTGGGAGGGTGGTGTCCCCCCTCCCACGGTGAGAACTTTTTGGATTTTGATGTTGTAAATGGTGCAATTTGATGCAATTTTTTTGTGTGTTTTATCGACTTGAAAGAGTCTCACTTGTTTAAGGTAGCAATATATTTTGATGTAGATTATCATTGAACAATTTGTCTATATAAAAAGTTATCATTTAATTAAACTTCTTGATCTTACAATGAATATCATGAACGCTGTCTGTTCAGCAATCAAACAGAAAAAGCGTGCACACGAGGATGTAGATAAGGGACATTTCTCCTCCAACACGAAGGTGATTCTGCATTTTCAGACCTGAAATTCAGCGATCTGGTGCAAACTTTTGGTGCAATACTTAGATTTTTTTCCAGTGCCAAATAATAATGGAAATAGATAGGGCTTTCTCAGGGAAGTGTTAAAATCACAGAATTTAGCTCTTATTCCGAATGTGCATCATGTGTATATGTGCAAAGTCTAGTGAGTTAGAGCTTAGGGGGAGGGTATGGGAGGGGGATTCCCCTCCCGCTCAACGGAGCTTTTGCGTTTTTAGAATTGCAATAAAGTGGAATAGGTAATAGAAAGAAATAATTCGGAAAATTGTCATTCCCCAAAGTGTACTAAGTCTATAGTGGGTACCAAGCAATGGAAGGGTGGCAAGATACCTCTTTCATATTCAAGAGAGCTTTTTTTTCAGTTTTAGAACTGAAATTCAACAATCTGGCACACACTTTTGTTGGAATATCTGGAAATTTGTCAATCAGAAGAGAAGTGTAGCAAGTCTGTGGAAGGAGATTCTGTATAATTTTCTGAATGCAGTTAAACGTTTTGGTGCACACATTTTGGGGCATATATGGAAAACTGTTTATGTTCAAAGTGTAGCCACAGTCTACTTGTATGCACGGGGGGGGGGGGTCGAGTGTCATCACCACCCTTCCTGTACAATGGAGCTGTTGCCTTTTTTAGGTTGAAATTGAGATATCTCGTACACGCATATTTCTGGTGGAATATTTTGGAAATTATTTAAAAAAAAAACTGATCTGGGGGAACTGAGGGAGAAAAGAGTTGATTAAAAGGGGATATTCTCCTTGTACATGAGGGAACTTTGAGTTTTCGGAATATGAGTGATAAGTCTTGTGCACTCAGAATGATTCAGAATTTTAGTGAAATATTGAAAGAAAAAAAATAATGATCCTACAATGTACTTGATGAAAGGTTGAAAGGGAGACCCGCTTCATGTACATGCATACAGTATACACACAATTTTTTCTCCTCCTCCCAAATCCCTGGTCCAAATCTTGGGGGGGGACTGCCCCATCGCCTTGGCTATGCCAGTGCTACTGATAGTACCCACACATGATAGCTTATGTATGTACCAAATGAAAAAGGTTTCTTGCACTCAAACGTCTTGGATTCTTGTTTGAATTCAACTTTCACTTTGGCTTTAAGCATTGAATCTGCACATTTTATGAAATAAATTGGATAGCGGGATATTCCTATAAACAGTTCTGCAAACCTATATACTGGCAAACACTATTCTTTATAATCGTATACCAGGAGATGGAGATGAGATTCAAATTATAAATTGCCTGTGTAAGCAGTTTAGAATGGATTGGCTAGATAATGTCTACTATAAGTTATGCAGCTTACAAAGATTGCATTTGCCTGTCACATCTGGTGCATGATGTATAGTCACTGATCAATCAAGTGAACAGAAGTGAATGTGATACAATGTAACACATTTTTGTTATACAGATATATAGTATCATCCTTGTTTGCTCTATGGCAGTGAATGATATTTTGCATGCTTTGCTGCTGTGAAGGATAGGGAAACAATATTATCCTCAGCCATAATGCGATGTAGTGTTTATTGTTAAAAAAAAGAAAGAAACACTCCTCAAAATTAGTTGCTCCAGATGCTTATTACTTATTATATAAACCGGTTGGGGAGGGTGCTTGAACACCCCTGAATACCTGATTGTCATGTGGAGGGGTTGGGGATGTTTAAACACCCCAACACCACCTTAATTGTTAAGTACTGGTATGATCTTCGGGATATTGTGTTTGCTTACATTCCCACTGTAATACGAGCAAACTTAACTTGATCCCTTGATTTGACAGATAGACTGAGCAAAGTTATATTTGCTCAAAGGAATTTTTTTTTGTCCAAAATGAATATAAACCGGACATTTCACAACAAAGAGGTGAAGTTTTCAATTTGTTCAGAAGTTGTTTCATAATTTGATGTCTCATTGAATTTGTAAAGGTTTCATTCATTCATTGATACTTTGCAATACAGTTATTCTATCATTCAATATCATTTGGCTTTCCAGCATGCACCTGTGAGCATCTCTCTATAGTGGATATCCTGGTTAAGAGTGGAGCAGATGTCAATGCAAAGGACTTGGATGGCTGCAAACCTACTGACAACACATTGAAGAAAGACATTCACAAACTTATAACAGAGAGTGTATCTGATGTCAGTTAGAAAACAGCCAAACCGGCTTGCTGTGCGTATTGACCTTCCTGTATGAAGTACCATGGCTGATTTTGTACATTTAATGCCATAACATTAACAAAAACCAACGTGACTGTGTTCTCACCAGGTCACATGAGAAGAACAGTGGGCATTACTCATAATACTGTCCCAGCTATGTATTGAAAATGCATGAATTCAGATCAAGTTTTGCAGAGTTGGTTGTGTATTACTTTGTTAAATTCATAGTTGAAATGTATCAATTACTGTACAATTAAAAACATTACAAAGAATCTCCTCTCTGAAATGTGTAAAATCCAAGACATTTGGTGAAAACAGCTTTTGGAAAAATGGCACCATCATTATGGAACAATCTCCCTCTCAGCATTGGATAAATTACCGTAAAGATTTCAATTAATTCAAATCTGTGTTGAATGCTCATCTTTTCGATAATTGTAGTATTTATGTAAACATAGAAATGTGTGGGTGATTTTGTTTCCAGGTATACACGCATAGAGACTATCCTATGGTATTATGCATTTAAGAACTGATGATGATGATTATTATTATTATTATTATCATTATTATTAAATTTGAAATCTTGCAAGCCTGATTATGATTCATATGGAGACATTTTTTGGAAATACACAACTTTACTCTCATGACCTTGGTAGAGAAGACAGGTAATGTCACGCATCATGGATCACCTGTTGTTTTTGTTAGGTGATACGCTGACCTATTGTGTTTGTCAAAATCCTCCCTTTTTTTTTACTTTAGAACTGGCAAAAGGTGTGAATGCTCTATCTCAACAGTAACATGACCAGTTGACATGAAATTTTGCATGTTGATTTGATATGATGATATCCACTGGATCCTACTTTATTTGAGATTAGTTATGTGTGATGTCGTGTAGGCGCCATTTTGTAATTTTGACAGAGCATCAATCATATATCTTCTGAAATAAATGTCATTTTTATAATTTTCACTGGGCATGAAGTTCAACTGACTGCTCATATTCCTGCACAATGCTCTTATCTGCCAGGCTATCAAGACAAGCGTACATAGGCATCAAAATTTTAAATTGCCCAAAATCACTTCCTAACCGATTTTCTGCATGTACGCATCCGTCCTCCCAGTTTCACACAGCAACATGCAAATGCAATTTTTAGCTCACTTTGCGATCATTCATCGTCCGGCGTCTGGTGTGTGTAAACTTTATACCTTTTCATCATCTTGTAAACCCCATGATGGATTTTCACATTCAGCCATCATATTCAGTCATGCTTTTATTGCGAAGAAGTACGAGTCTGTGATTTTTTTACGAGTATTTCGTAAATGAATACCTTTTTTAGATGAATAGAACGGAAATTCACCAGATTCGTCTTTTTGTCTGCTTCATCTCTGTTTGTTTCACTTTTTCTTAATCAGATACTGTTACTCAAGCCAATGGTATTTGCGGACATCAATAGATAGTCATGGCGTGTGTTAACTCCATTTTGTAGGTTTTGTCGAATTGGGCATTCTGTTGACATTCAGCCAAAAAATAAAAGAAAAGATTTGATCAACTTTCAGAAGCATCTGAAGACTTGGTACAAGATATTCCAATGAAGTACGAAGTAGCAAAATATTAATATGTGAACTCTAAAAGTAAATGACTTTTAAGTACCACTGAAACAAAGAAAAATTGTCAAATTCACCTTCTCACCTACTTTCTGTCGCTATATATTTCTTTCACCCTTTCTTCAGTCAAGTAATGTACCAAATTACGCTTGTACCTCAACTGCAATTGAGAACATGAGTAAAGTGAAGTGGGAGTGTGAAGGCTCAATTTTGATTGATTTGTGGAAATTGACATTTTTTTCACACTCAGTACTAGGAGTTATTTCGTGAAACTCGCACAACCATGTTGATTCGTTACACCAATGGTGCTTTTATTGCAAAGAAAAAGTCTGTGATTTTCTCCGTTAAGTAAACAACTTTTTGAGATGCATGAAATGGAAATTCCCAATTCGTCTTTGTGTGTGTGTGTGTGTGTGTGTGTGTGTGTTGTTGTTGTTGTTTTTTTGTGCTTTGACTAAATGGGCAATTTTGTTCAGGTTCAGTCAAGGAAATGATTTCGTCACCCTTCCACTAGCCTTTGACAGTTTCAGCCCATGAGTCATACAGCTCATAAGTCATACAGCCACAAGTTCGACACTGAGGAAATAAAGCCCACAAGTTCGACATCAAGTAAAATAAGCCCATGAGTTATACATGTAGCCCAGGAAAAGGAGAGTTGCTAGGGGATTACTCTCCCTCACCCCCTGAACTATTCAAAATCTTTAATTGTGTTTGCATATTTGAGTGTTTGTGAAAAAATAAACAAAATTGAGAAAACATGCCATAAGATGTTTCAACATTAATTTCGAAAATACCAAAACACCCTTGTTTCTTTTTCTGCAAAACATATACCGGTATACACCTGCTTACAATAAATAAAATGAAATAAAATGATGTGGATATTCCGATCAACCAACAGAATAATACCCAGGTGTGAAATGAAGTTTTACAAGAAAATATTTCACAAGATGGTCAATGTTGCAGTGCACCCCGGCTGTACATGATCTGGAGGGGGAGTAGTCATCTGCATAGATGCTGATTTAGTATACAAAATGTAATTTCACAGAAAATCATATAATTGTCTATTAAGGTAGCTTTAAGGATTCGGAATAAGAAGATGCATCCATGAAAACAGCTGTTCTATTTCACAAAAAATGCACCGTTTTGAGGAGAATGATTCTATAAACACAAGCCACAAATCGAGGTGATTCGCTGGGATATAAAATGTTTTCATCCTTGGAATGTCATACACTATAGATCAAGAAAAAAAAGAACTCTAAGCAGGCAGATATAAGCAGGAGGATAGGATATCTAATAAGGCCTACTGAACTATCGAAATGAGAAAGAAAAAGGGGCAAAAAAATTACATCCTATTAAATATAGCACGTTGGCATCTAAAATTAAACCATTCATCGTTCTTGTCCTCTTATTTTTTCATACATTTTTGGGGGGTCCCAACGAAGAGGACAATTTTATTTAAAAAGAATAAAGAAAATTTGTAACAATGTCGCTCCCCGTAGCTTGACAGAATTGCCCTCTAAAAGCCACACGTGTAGACATACATACTTCATGTCGTTGATATGTAGATGGTGTTGTTCAATTAGTTACAATCTCTCGCTGGATAGCGTGACGAAACTTCACCCGCCAGTATGTAATTTTCCCCTTCATGGAACACCCTGTACAGGTACATATTTGTAATTGACATGTAGATGACACTGTTCATCCTGTCGGTCTCATGAGCCTTCTTAGTCTAGTGTCGGTCTCGTGGGCTTTCTTTACTTAGTGTCGGTCTCGTGAGCCTTTTGTGCATAGTGTCAATCTCATGGGCTGTATGACTCAGCCGTTTAACTCATGGGCTGTGTGACTCATGGACCTATTTTCGATGTCGGTCTTGTGGACCGTATGACTCGTGGGTGTCGGTCTCGTGGGATGACCCCGGAATTTTTACCAAATTTGGTCCAAGTGTAAAGTATGACGGGGCAATTACTTGATTAGATTTTGGGTGAAGGCTAAAGGTCAAGGTCAAGGTGAAATCATGAAACTGAATCCATTTACGTGATAACTCTAGACTGGATCAAGCAAATTTCACCAAACTTTGTCCAAGGATGACATATGATTGGGCAATTAAATAAGTAGTTTTTTTAGTGAAATTGGCAAGAGGTCAAAGGTCGAACGGTCAAGGTCAAATGCTTAAAATTTTACTATTATCCCCATATCTATGCAATGCCTGAAGGTATTTTCTTGAAACTTAGTGTAGACATGTACTACTGAATACATATTCTCCAGAATTTCAGGTCATGAGTTCAAAGGTCACAGGTCAGATGAAATTGTTCAAGTTTCACTTTTTTTCTATATTTGGCAAATGGTTCAAGGTATCTTCATGTAACTTGGTACATATGCATGTACTGACTGGCAGGGATTATTTAGGGAATTTGGGGGTCATGGGTCAAAGGCCAAAGGTCAACCCCTCTAAATGTCCATATTTCCCTCTTTTCTTTGCAAGCCTGCAGGAATTTTCTTAGAAATACATGTATTACCTAATGGAGATTCTCTGGGAAATTCCTTGCCAGAAAGTCAAAGGTCAAAAGTTAAGGGGGCAAAGGCCAGGCTAAAATGCAAAAATGTTTATACTGAAATTACACTTTTTCTTCATATGTTCCTTGAAAATTAATAAATGCATAAAACTTACAAAAGGGTGAAAAGTCCAGTAAAAAACCCCAAATACATGTACCTGCACTCTTAGAAAATATAGCAAACCTAGTACAAGGAAAGTGAACATTCAACACATTTGTGACAAACCTGTCCTTTCACTATTTTGCCAGTTACGTGAAACTGTCATCATACATTGTGAAGTCATTGTACTATACACCAATTGGGAGAACCATGCTTTATGGCGGATGCATACAGTCAGACCGCAGCACCCGATAATTCGCTCGTATTTATTTAACTCGTATGCAAGCCCGCTCTAGGCTTGCATACGTAATGAGCTGCGGAAGGGGATTTTGTCCTTTGGCTTTCGGCAACAAAAATGCACCTTCTATTCACAAATTTGGTAGCAAATTCAAGGAAAATATGTAAACTATCGTCACATGTTACTCAAAATATTGTAAATGAAAAGTATCATAGCGTGATTTGAGCTTGAAAAGTGATGAAAAAAGTAATTCGTGCAGTACACGTTCAAGACGTCAAAAGAATTCCGAATTCACTTTGCACACAGTGTATCACAATGAAAATGAATTATTTGGTAGTCTATCTCTTAATCTTTCTATACATGTAAACATCTTGACAATTTTTTGCTTAAACCGGTCAGGAACCAGTAAAATATACATCGATGTCAATGCTGATCAGCTTGAAACCGTAAAATCTCAAGAGTAAGCTCTCTCATTGGACAGCGCTTGCATTACGTCATTACGCTGCTACATAACGGTTTGATGCCACTTGTGGTTTCTTGGCACGCGTGTAGTTCAAGCCAAGTTCAAGTGCTGAATGCAAGCACTGTCCAATGAGAGAGCTCTTTCGCTGCTACATAACGGTTTGATGCCACTTGCGGTTTCTTGGCACGCGTGTAGTTCAAGCCAAGTTCAAGTGCTGAATGCAAGCACTGTCCAATGAGAGCGCTCTTTCGCGCCACTGTACACTTTGTGTGGAGCATACTTCCAGCTTAGGAGTGAATTTTACAGACATTTCAAAACAGAAAAACTAATATAAATCATGCTTGCATCTCCTTGACTCCAATATATGATGAGTATCTAAGTTTCCTCTCTACAAAAAAGCCAAAATCAGAAACAACAGTCTCTTAAACCAGTCAGGAACCAAAAACAAACTTTAGATGACAAAATCTTCTGTGAAAAGCAGGTAAAATTTACGCAAATTCAACTGATTGTCGTCAAGATAAGATCCGATGTTATACGCAAATTTAGTATCAAAATAAAGATCAGAGTCTGCAGAACAATTTACCATGACTTGTGGCCATGATGAATGTATGTACAAGTCGGTACACTGAAAACCATAGCCCTGTCAAACTCTCACAAAATCTCGCACGACGAGACACCTTTCGAACGCAAAGATCGTCAACGAGAGTGCTGAATAAATCTTGCCGGATCGGCTCATTAGCATACGTTCTGCGGTCTGACTGCATACCAGTCGCCATAGCGACATTTCTAGTTTATATGATTTATTATATATTTTTATTAAACACATAATACCCTTTGTTATCTAAAGGGTGTTTAATTCTACTAAATTTTTATTTTAATCAGTGGTATATTCTTATTTTAATAAACATAAACCTATTGAAGTTATATGCCTTATCTGCATCTGATTAGGGAAAAAATCACCCCAATGAGATTCAACATCAATTCAATTCAATTTCAGTTTTATTAAAAAAACACCAAATAAAAGTCCGAAAACTAACCGTATGTGGTTTACATCAAACTTTACCGTAGGAAGACGTAAAGAAAAAATAAAAAGACAAACTGACACAACTGCTTCATATTGACAACCCCTCCCCCGAAATAAACAATAATACCACACTATATTTACATTATCATAACAATTGATACCATCAACTTTAACAACAAAGAAAAGGCATATACAGAAAATGAATTGCACACACCCCAAGATAGTACAATGTACATAATACGATAAAATTCATAATATAATTCACACATTAAAAATCTTTAAACATTTTCAAATTCATGAATAAGTATTGGATTAAAAAACAACTGAAAATGAATAGAGTAATACACAGATATTTAGATTAATTTCATCCAACTGCAAATAAAGTTACGAGAGAAAATAAAGCCCAGCATAATGCGAACATCGTGTGCGATGACACCAACAAAAAAAAAAATCAAGGCTATCAGTATACGAAAAGAGAGTGAAAAAACAAAACAAAACAAGGATAGGAAAGATCAAGGGAATTAAAAGGGAGATATTATTATAGGTATTCGAGAAGAGGTGTGGATAAAATAAAGAGGACAACCATAAAGTAGAGAGAGAGTGGGAGAGAAGAGACTAACAAAGATTGATGAAAAGGGGGGGGGAACAAAGCGGAGCAGAGAAAAATAAGTACTCATGAACAGGTGTGAATAAGTATTCGCAGACAGGTGTGAAAGCGAACAAAATGAGAGGGTAGCAGTAACATAGATCGAGAGGGAACAGAGAAATCAATGAGACAGGGCAAAAGAAAAAGGAGCAGAGAGGAAAAACAATACTAAAGAGCTCAGAAAAATCTTTCAAATTGATTGCAGAAAAAATACCATCAGCAACACCAACTAGCTACACATACGAAATACACATACGAAGCGCCACATGTGCAATTAGAAAGAAAACTAGATTTGAGAATTTGTCAAGACTGACAAATTAGATGATCCGATGTATCTTAAAATGCAGTGTTATGAGCCCCGACCACGACTCAGATAACCTTATCTGCTACACGGAAAAACTGAGGGCACATTGACGATAGCCTAGAGTCTCAGCTACAACATATTAAAATCTGGGGGAAATCTTTGAAGGATAAGTGAGCTAGTGCTCGATAAAGACAGTCATGTCAACTTTCATATCTAGAAAAATTCCCTCCCATAGAGATAACAGGTCATAACGAAGATACAGAAAGTAGTATGACCTTTGACCCTGTAAGGAGTTGATTTAAATCTAATTTAAATACCCTCCAGTCTGGGAGGAAGTGAATTTGCATATGAATTTAGTCGGGTTGGAGGCATCCCACATGCAGGTGTTTGACAGCTATTGTTTCCCGGCATAGTTAAGTTTGCAGCAGCCAGCGTATATATAGGCAGGCTCACAAGAAGTGAACCTGCCACACCCTGTCTTGCCACCAGACAGACCAGATGCTGCAGAGCCTTGTCTAGCAGTGATGCCACAACTGGGGTGTCCAAGGCCCAACTGTAAGTTTCAGTTTGTCTTATTTATAATTCTGTAGTATGGATAATGGTTTGAGTTTGCTCAGATAGTAATTGTTATTGTATAGTTATATTTCTGGCGGTAAGCCGTATTCTATAATTATTGATACCAGGACAGTTTAGAAGCCTCTCCTTATTGTCTGCAGTTGTGATATGAATACAGTTCAAGTTAATTCAAGAAAGTTGATATAGGGTTTTTTGTTTGTATTCAAGTTTGATGTGAGGAGGACTGAAGATAATTGTCAGGTAAAAGAGCAATTTTCGTTATCAAAAATGAAGTCTGAAGTATAGTGTGTCTGTGTTATAATAATTATGCGGAATTATGTCCCCGCGTAGTGAATTGTAGTGATGATGATGTTGTGGATTTAACGGTCTGCTGTATATTTTGAGATTAGGGTACATTTGACAGGCCCTTGTGATATTTCTGTATTTGTTATATGAATGGTTAAAGCAGGCCGTTTGAGTGTATATAGAATGCCCTTGTTGTGTTGGTGACGGCAACAAGATAAAGGTATTAGAAGTGGATAATTATTGTAATGTAATGTATAGTTGTGTATTATTTCCAGAGAGGCACTCGCAGTAAAAGTAGGACTGGTACACATCAAAGTTCTTCGTTCTGAAGAGAGCTATTGCTCCTTTATTGAAATGCCAAAGGGGCAAATAAGTTAAGTCTAACTTTACGCCCACATCCAAGGTATGTTAACGACGAACAGGCAAAAGGTACAATGTACATAGCCGGTGTATAGAGAAGGGAGCAACTCAAGAGAGCGGTCTTTTCTCAATGACCGTCTGACAAGCTCTCTTATATGAATGTCCAGTCTGCATGGTCAGCGTGCTTCTTGACACGGGTCATCAGCAATTTGGGAAGAGGAGTGGGTGTGGTACTTGGACCAATCATATCAGGGGGAAGTCATTTTTGGAGGGAAAGTTAGCTTGGGGGAGGGGTCATGTGTTAGATGGGACTGGCCTGGATGTTTGGAGCCAGTGGGGGAGCCGGATGAACCTTGAAGCTGAGTGGGTCATAATTGGTCTGAATGAGAGCACCTGTTCGGGGAAGGGAAGGTTTGCAGACTGGGAGAAATTATACAAGATGGTCATTAAAAGGAGGGTGACTTTAAAGGTGGGATGGGCTCAGGAGTACTGAGCTAGTTTTATACAGAATGTATAAAACTGAACTGAACTGAAATGCATGTAGACATTATTAAAATGTCCTAAATACACATTAGGGGAAGTGTGGGAGAGTTGAGCCACTGGGAGAGTTGATCCAGGCCACCTCACAGCTTCATAGTGACTGACAGCAGTCAGTTGCTGCCATTTCTTGTTCATGCCTATGATTAACTATATACCAGTGTATGAGGCAGCGACGTTGGACGAAGCATGACAAAATAGTTGAAGAAAAACCATTTTTGGTCACCAAAAGTGAATGTCCACTTGTCAGATATGTGGTTTTCTCTCACACCTATGGTAGAGGATAAGTGCGAATCAGTTGGAGTAGCAGATAGTCTGTATATCATTTGTTTCTTTCAGCAAATTTCAACATGTTTGGTGTGGTCACTTTCGTAGGTTTTGAGGGTTAGTTTAAATGGCGACTGTGGGGAGAGTTGTGCCAACGTGTCGAGGGAGAGTTGTGCCATGGCTAAACCCTGTATTCCAATGGCTCAGCCCTCAAGTGGCTCAACCCTCCCTTCAAGTGGCTCAATGAGTGTCATTTTTTGGTCAAAGAAACGGGTCTGCAATTGGATGAGGTGAGGAATATTGGAAAGGTATGTGGTGTTCTCGCCAGGGGTGACGCCCTACAGGCGGTTTCTTCTTCCTAACACCAACAGTTGACTTACTACGCAAATCCAATCAGGGTGCATCTAGAAATCCTGATCATGTGATCGTAGGTGGACCCCAACAACATCCACATTATCCATCCGATGACCCGTAAGTCAAACAGACGCCCCGCCCCCTCTATTACCATTACACCATCCTTCCTTAGATAGGTTTCCATAGTCATTTTCTTTTATAAGCCTGAACTTCTTAATATGATATGTAGGGCCTAAAGCATAGTGGCTCAACTCTCCCAACCCCGTGGCTCAACTCTCACCAAATCAAGGGAGACTTGAGCCATTTTGCAAAATATTTTTGTTGAAGTGTCACCCCCAAGTTGTTTGTGCTAGGTGTCTTATTGGGCTATCGTAATATGCCTGAATAGTTGTAGTATATACCAGCGAACGAATAATCCATAAATTGTGTATAGTTATTGAACAATATCACTAAATGTAAAAAGTGGCTCAACTCTCCCACACTTCCCCTACAGTAAGACGGTTGTCCCGTATAAGATGTTGTTTGTAATATTCTTCCAGACGGCTGTTAAGGGCATAGTGGAGCTCCGTCCACATAAGCTCACACAATCACCGGGTCGAGACTCCACAGGTGTCTCCTGTTCAGCCGCTGCCTGATCCGTTTGCCCGGATTTCCCTCGCTGAGTTCGAGACACACCCCCTCCACAATAACGCCGGTTGCACGGGGCTGGATCCGTCGCCTTCGCTGAACCGCGGTCGGCCGGTCGAAGGACGTCGTTGTCGCCCCGACATACTCTCCGTTCGCCGTCTCCAAGGACACAGGGCTGTCGTCATATATATGGAGAACGCCGATTCGCGAAGCAAAGTCAGTATAATAACATTCCCCATTAACTGATAAACCGGAACCACAAGTTTGCACTGAACTCTGAACGCTGACCGACATTATGGTCAGGGATATGATTTGTTGTGGCAAGCCACATGCCCACACCGTCTCATAATTATATTAATATTGTGAGAAGTGTTATGGTATTTGGTTACTTAGTTAGTTTATAAGTCAAAAGATGAACATTGAGAGTTGTTAGTTCAGGAGTTAGAAGGTTGTTAGTATTTGATGTATGGGATAACAATAATTTAATCCGCGTGATATGTTTAGCTCTGAGCTCAGAAGATTGTTATATTGTACGACCGGATGTATGATTTGAAGACTTGATTGCACTTTAATAAATGCACACATAATTTCAACGGTACTTTATCTCTTCTTATATTTCATTTCGGGTGATCAAACTGCCTCATCTAGACCAATAAGCTAGTTCACGTGTAACACACTGTGACAGACCCCACTTTGCACAGCCAAGATGGCATCTGAGCAAAAAGTGGTTATTTTGTGAAATGATTCTTGTAACATGGTCTTTGCGTGTGCAAAATATGGGAAAGATAGGACATGTATTAATCAAGATACAGGATGAAACATTTATGACCTTTGAACCTAATTTACCTACCCAAGATGGTGTCTGATCAAGTAGTTGTTATTTTATGAAATAATGTACTTCACATGGACTAAACATGTGCAAAATATGGGGTTGATAGGGCCTGTTTTACTTGGGTTATTGCAAAGAAGGTCGCAGAAAGAAAGAAATATCTCCCTACATCGAAGCTAAGCTTTAATTTCAACAAATCCCTGCATCCGGTAAAAAAAAAAAAAAAAAAAAAAATAGATGTCACGATAGCCCAAAGTCTCAGCTACAACATATTACAATCTGGGAGAAATACACCGAAGGGTAAGTGAGCTAGTGCTCAATAAAGACAGTCATGTCAATTTTCATTTCCAGAAAAAAATGCCCTCCCATAGAGATAACACGCAAACTAGTCGAATTTGACAAGGTTACTTTCATTTTTTTCGAGGTGATGTCATCCAATCAAAATTCTGATGTTAAGTATCAAAAAGGTCATTCAACAACCTACAACATACTGAAATCTGGGTGAAAATCGGCCAAGGATAAGTGAGATATATTTGAGTGAACTTGAAATTTGATGACGTCATTTTGAAAATTTACCTTTTTTATTTCATTGAGGAATTTGAATCCTTTTAATCATTTTTCCAGCATCACCCACCCATGAAATGACATGTAAAACTCATCATCTTTCAGAATATGTAAAGAAAATGGGGGGGGGGTCACCTTCCATCCTGACGAGTAAGAGCGGATTTGAAATTGGCATTTTTTGGCATAGTTGCACTGTATATCGCCATTGACGCGCGCACGGAATTTCAACTTTGACGGGTCCTAAATGACGTCATATTGAGTCGGATCAACTTGTAACTTGGTAGAATTATTCCTTGACATTTTAGACATTAGATCCATGTGAAAAAAATGTGAAATTTCTATTGCATACAAGCTGCGCGTGCGTCCATTTTTTTTCCAGTTTTTCAAAAAAAGCTCCAAATCATCTGAAACGTGTGCAAAAAAATGTTGAGCTCGATTGGAGCATGTCAACATTTGAACGTGCGCGTACGCATACGTTTTAAGTGTAGAGATGAATTTTGAGAAAATGAGTAGAAAGAGCTTGACTTGAGCTATATGAGACGTACATTTCATTGAGAAATTCCATTCCATTAATGAGATATGAATGAGAATGCGATTTCATAAAATGACATCATAGTGACGTCACGGTCGATTGATCATTATGATTACATAAAATCTGTCATCTTTGCGACACGATACATATGTGGTATAAGTTTGAAATTTATAGTCGAAGAACTTTTCGAGTTAACGTCTGCACAAAATTTTGGGAGAAATAAAGAAATAAAGAAGAAGAAGAACAAAAACAAAGAATCCGTACAGAAACAGAAGGTGATCCGAGAGGATACTACCTAATGAGAATTTGTCAAGACTGACAAATTAGGTGATCCGATGTATAAATAATTTCTTAGATTCTCATCGAATAGGGAATCAAACCTGTCATGCCTACAGATTTAAAATGGAAAGTGCATTTATGATTACAAAGAGAGAAAATGAACCTCATTTTGATGATTAAGGTAGCATGGTCCATACATGCACAAAATCTGGCCCCAATTGAGCATTTGGTATTAAGCAACATACAAAATAAAGAATATTTGACCTTTGAACCTTTGAAGTGGCGTCTGACCAAAGTGCCGTTATTTTATAAAATGATCCATCTATCGAGGCCAATGTGTGTGCAAAATATGGCGGTGATAGCATATACACTATTAAGGATATAGAACAAAGCATATTTGACCTTTGACCCCACTTTACACACCCAATTAAGATGGCATCTGAGCAAAGAGTTGTTATTTTGTGAAATGATCCTCGCAACATGGTTCTTACGTGTGCAAAATGTGGGGAAGATTGGACGTGCATTCACCAAGATACAGGATTACACACTTTTGACCTTTGACCCTAATTTACCTACCCAAGATGGTGTCTGAGGAATGAAATGATGTTCGTGACATGAACTAAACATGTGCAAAATATGGGGTTGATAGGACTTATTGTTCTTGATCTATTGCACAGAAAGTGGAAGAAAAATAAAGAAAAAGTTAAGGTATTATATAGAAATTTGAAGAAGAATAGAAGGATCAGAAAAAGATAAAGTTAGGAAGGGGAGATAAGACTTACTGAAGAAAAAGAAAAATATAAGGGTTTAGAAATAGCAAAAGAACTGGCAGGGGCGAGCCTCGAACATGGGACCTTCCGATTAAGAGTCCGATGCGCTATCCACTGACCTATATCATCCCCATAGGCTCTGTGTATTAAGCAAAATGACGCTATATCGAAGCCAAGTGACAATTTCAACCAAGTTTTTTGAGGTCATCCCGATGTCCAATGAAAAAATGGAAGGTACGGCATTTCTCACGGCAAGTCTCAGCTACAACATATTAAAATCTAGGAGAAATTCACCAAAGGGTAAGTGAGCTAGTGCTCGATAAAGACAGTCATGCCAATTTTCATTTCCAGAAAAACTTTTGATATATGATAATGAAAGAACATTTAATAAGCTACAACATAGTGAAATCTGGGTGAAAATCGGCCAAGGATAAGTAAACGCTCGAGTGAACTTGAAATTTGATGACGTCGACATTTTGAAAATCTACCTTTTTTATTTCATTAAGGAATTTGAATCCTTTCAATCATATTGTCAGCATCGGGCACCCATGAAATGATACGTGCAACTCACCAGCTCTCATAAATATGTAAAGAAAATGGGAGGTCACCGTCCATCCTAACGAGTTAAATGGGATTTAGAATTAGCGGTTTTTTGGTATATGCACTGTGTATTGCCATTGACGCACGCGCGGAATTTCAACTTTGATGGCCCCATGTGACGTCATATTGAGTCGGATTGATTTGAAACTTGGTAGAATTATTCCTTGACTTTTAATACATCCGATTGAGGTAAAAAACGGGGAATTTCTATTGCATACGAGCTGCGCATGCGTATATGCGCGCGTACGCGTTCGTCCATTTTTTTCAATTTTTCAAAAAATGCTCCGAATGATCGGAAACGTGTGCAAAAAAAATTGGATCTCAATTGGAGCCTGTAAATATTTCAACGCGCGCGTATGCGTGCGCTTTAAGTGTAGAGATGAATTTGAGAATATGAGTAGAAAGCGCTATATGACCCATATGAGACATAAATTTCATTGAAAAAATTGTCATTAATGTTTGGAGATTTTTTGTGTGAATGGTTGTATGAAGGGGGTCTCCGGGATTTTCATTTTTATTGGAGGGTTGAGCAGCATTAGAGACACACACAGCATGTTATAATGGTTTTTGTCAGTCTTGGGATTGGGATCGACTTGGCTTCTTTGTGAGGCAGGTCCCATATTCCTCATGTCTTATTTTATTGTTTATTCAATTTTGTAGATAGTGTATTTGTAGTCTCAGTTTGTTTATCTGAATCATTTTGATTTTGTTTTTATAAATATAGATTATGAAATTTGGATTGGGGGTGTTTGTGGGGGAAGGGGGTTGAAGACACATATCCACGGCTTTAATTTCAATGAATAGATATTTTTGTGAGGAAATATGAGGGGTGCGACCAGTGGCTGATTTTTTTTTTTTTTTTTTGTGATAGGAGTTTTGATTTGGGGAGTGTGTGAGGGGAGGTTTGGGAGAGTAAAGGGATCTGTTTTGTAAACTATGTCACCCTTTTATCGGTGTGATCATGAGTATGTAAATTGTGATTTGATATTGTGAAATATAGGGATTTTTACAGAGTTTGTATTTATATGCAAGAGATTTTAAAAGGTACATTTATGAATATTTTATTGTGATAATCAGTGGCACATAAATCTCTAGCGCAGGATGCGCCTGGAAGTGATATAGGTTAGGGCGGTCCGCGGACTACAGTTATTTAGTTAACTTTGCCCAATGCCTGGCAGCCCTTTCGTGTGCATTCAATGTTTGGGTATTTTTGTGTTATTGTATTGATTGATTATTTTGAGTTCTGTAATTGATTACGTATTGCATGTTTTCTGCCAAATAAAATAATAATAATAATAATAATTCCATTAATGAGATATGAATGAGAATGTGATTTCATGTAATGACGTCATAGTGACGTCTTGGTCAACTGATCATTATGATTTCATAAAATCTGTCATCTTTGCGACACGATACATATGTGGTATAAGTTTGAAATAGATAGTCGAAGAGCTTTTTGAGTTAACCTCTGCACAAAATTTGGGGAGAAATAAAGAAACTAGATGAATCCCCCCCCCCTGAAATGGAGGAGGGGGATGGCCTGTACAATCATCCCCCCCCCCCTGAAATTTGAGGAAAAAATGGAGGAAGCAGAAATGTGATTGTATCAATTTTGGCATATTGCATGACGTTTGTACGCCCGCCTTCAGACAGGTAACAGAGCTGAACAGTATTCTATCTTGTAGGAAAATGTATGTATAATTTTCTCAAGCGCTCGCTCGCTTCGCTCGCTCGCGAAAAAAGTAATATCGACATAAGGTATGGTCTAGATGTTGACAACGTCAAATAGTATAGGCCTACATGTAAACATGCTATGACGCGAGCAACTTGGGACCATCTGCAAATTATGTACGAAACAAACAAACAATAACAAAAACTATACCGCCATAATTCAACCCCCCCCCCCCCCTCTCCATTTCCTGAATCATTCCTGAAACGATGATGACTCCGATAACTCGGTCAGGATACATCTATGGGCATACCCAGGAATGATCAGGGGCGTCAAATCTATCTCCGGGGGGGGGGGCAAAGGGGCATTTGCTCCGCCCCTACGGAAATGTTGGGGGCAGACAAATCATTTGTCCCCAAATAATTCCCGAGATGAGGACACATCTCGAACTTCCTTTATGGAAAATTGTCCAAATACCGCCAAAACTATGCACCAGATCGTTGAATTGCAATCATAAACATGCAAAAGCTCCGCTACTGGGTCCTTATCGATAGACTTTGTACACTTTTGAGATTGACGTATTTCCTGATATTCTATCAAAGAGTGTGTAGCAGATCTTTCACTTACAAAAGCTCCTTCGTATGCAGAGGCGTCGATGGGGGGGGGGGGGGGTTCCCCCATAAAAGTATTGGGGACATACATATCATTTTGCTCCTCGTAACTCCCGAGATGTGGAAACGTTCTTACTTTTTTGATAGAAAACTGGCTAAATATTTCACCTAAAGAAGGCTGAATTTCAATTCTGAAAATACAAAATCTCCCTCATGTAAGAGGGGGATAGGCCTACCCCCTTCCATACCCTCCCCGTTCAGTCCTTTCTACTTAATACACTTTACATTGACAGATTTCAAAATGTTTCATCTAAAGTGTGCACTAGGTCTGTTACTTCAGTTTAAGAAAAAATGCAAAAGTTCCGTGGGTGGGAGGAGATATCTAGATACTTGCAATGAAAGGAGGGTCCCCCATAGATTTAGTATATGCTTTTGGGATTGAAATTTTCCCAGATGACATCATACGTGTTTACGAGATATTTTCATCTGAATTCTAAAAATGCAAAAGCACCCTCATATGCAGAGGCGTCGATCCTGGAGGACTGGGGGCGGACGGGGGGGGGGAGGGGCAAACTTATCATTTTGATCCCCAATGATTCCCGAAATGAGAAAAATTTTCTTGCGTTTTTTTTGAGAGAAAACTGTCCAAATATCTTATCCAAAGTGTGCACCAGATTGCAGAATTTCAATTCTGAAAATGCCAAAAAAAAAAAATCTTTCTCGCTTGGGAGGTGGATACCCCCTCCCCCTTTCGGTCCTTTTCCTTTTCTTTTTTTTTTCTTTTTAGATTATGACAGATTCCCAAATGTTTTATCTTAAGCGTGCACCAGGTCTGTCACTTCAGTTACAAAAAAAAAACACAAAAGATCCACCGCAGGTGGTATGGGATGTCATGATATGACATATTTTGACCAGAAAGGGGAGACGACCCGCTACTTCAGGCAGGGCATCGTCGACAACCTAGAGCAAGCAAGCACGGGAGCTTCTAGAATAAACCAACAAGCAGAGCAACCAAGCTCAAGATCAAGTGGAATTGGATATCTGTATTCAAGTTTGTACTATGTTATTATTGTAAACGACCATAATTTGAGACCAGTATAATAAATCTTATTGATTGTGATATTGTAAGAACACTGTGTGCTTGGCTACTTCTTTCGAGGCACTGTAGTTGCACAAGTCGAAAGAGTTGATTGAGTGAATGGTCTGCTAACAATCTGCTGCATTTAGAGAAAGTCAACCTTAGACTATAGAAAAGATCCCAGTCGCAGGGAGGACTTTCGTTCCCCACATTCAGAGGAAAGTCCCCTGTGACAAGAATTGGTGGAGAACCCGGGCAGCAATTGTTAAAAGTTATTAACTATATAGACCAGTCAACTAAATATGTGCAACTGACAACTCGAAACAAGAAGCCAAAGGTTAGACCGCCAGTGGCCTCTTGCCTGGTCAGTGAGAGTTGCCTGGCTCAAGGTCCAGTGTCTTAAGGTCAGATTACATTGAGTGATTGTTGCTATAGTAACGTGACAGTACATTGCAATGGATGTGTATTCTCGACTCCTAGAAGTGGGAAAGGAGGCAGGGCTGACAGGCAGGGAATTGGTCGATTTTGCTAGGGATGAAAAGGAGAAACTAGACTTGAAGGAAGAAAAGCTCAGAGAAGAGCGCCAAAAGGAAAGGGATGAACGACAGAAAGAAAGGGAACATTTGAAAGAAATGAAAGAGCTGGAGCTGCAAATTGCAACAGCCAGACCTAGGAATGATTCTGCTAGTAATGGCATGAAAAGGTGAAATGACCTCTTTTCAATGAGAAAACAGATGACTTAGATTCCTATCTATACAGATTTGAGAGATACGCTGAGAGTATGGGATGGGCAAGAACTCAGTGGGCCCTACCCCTCATTACACTGTTGACGGGCAAAGGCCTGGAAGTGTACTCCCGGATGCTGTCAGACCTTGCAAATGATTACGATGAATTAAAGGCCGCCTTACTCCAAAGGTATGAGTTGAATGAAGAGGGATTTCGAGCTAAATTCAGGAGCTCGCAGGTAGAGCCTGGCGAGACTCACAGTCAGCCGAGAGGCTGAAGCGCTATCTCTTGCGTTGGTTAGAGTTAACTGGTTTTAGGGCTGAGTTTGACGACCTAATTCAATTGATGATAATGGATCAAATTTATGCCAGGAGCTCGAAAGAGCTGAAGCAGTTTGTCCGCGAGAGACATCCGGCAAACTTAGATGAAATGACGAAGCTAGCGGATCAATACAGTCAGGCCCACCCCTATAAGGAACAAAAGAGCAACTCCTACAAAGACCAAAAGCGACCTGACAAGGGCCAAAGTCAGGGTCATTCGGCTTCCAAATTCAGTGGCCCACAAGGAAACAAGGGGTCAAGTGGTTGTTATGTTTGTGGGAAGGCAGGTCATTTGGCTCGAAACTGCCAGGCCAAAACGAATAGTCCGAGACCAAACCGGGCTGCTACTTTGGATGAAATGAAGGAGTCTGAGGAGAAGACTAGTCAGGACCGAAAGGGGGCTGCCTGTATTGAGGCTAACACAGTTAGATATGAAACGGCAAGACAGCCAGGCTCGTATGTGAAGCTAGCTTCGGGGGATGAAATACCCCTTCTCGAGGCAGGATGCTCTTCGGGAGTCAGACCATCAGGTGTGAACATGCCTGTCCTTCAGGGAAAAGTAGGAGGGCATGTAGTGTCCGTTCTAAGGGACAGTGGCTGTAGTACAGCCGTAGTAAAGTCAGTGTTTGTTAGAACCACTCAGATTGTTCCAGGGCAGAAGAAGAGGGTGGTTTTGATAGACGGGACTGTACGAGAATTCCCCATTGCTAGGATATGGGTAGACAGGCCTTTCTACACTGGGGAAATGGAAGCTCTGGTTATAGAAGACCCAATGTATGCGCTTATTTTGGGGAATATTCACGGGGTCAGGGACCAAAATAATCCCGATCCACAGTGGTTACTCGATAGTGACGAGGTAGTGGTAAATGAAGAAGAGATGGTAGCATCATCCGAGGGAGGGGCAGTAGAGACACGTGGTCAGAAAGTGCAAAGTGCGAAACCCCTCAAACCACTGCCGACAGCAAGTGCACTCTCACTCGCGACGAGTAAAGGTGAGTATGAAGCAGCGCAAAAGGCTGACCCGACGCTTGCGATGGCTTGGCGAGCAGCAGAGAGTGGTCAGAAAACGACCACAAGCAAAGGAAATGAGAGCAAGTTTCTCGTGCATCGAGGCTTGCTCTATCGCGAATTCCAGTCTACAAAATTGGAATATGGCAAGCCAGTTCGACAATTGGCCGTACCGAGAGCATACCGTGATTGATTAATGGCGCTTGCCCATGATGGCATAATGTCTGGGCACCTAAAAACACAGCAAAGCTTCTATTGGCCAGGTATGGGAGATGACGTCCGGCGATATTGCATATCACGTGATATCTGTCAGCGCACTGTGAATAAGGGGAGCGTGGGTCGCGTGCCGCTCATTGATACTCCGTTCAAGCGCGTGGCGATTGACCTCGTAGGACCTTTTGACCCCAAGACCGATCGTGGGAATCGGTATGTTTTGACGCTGGTCGATTATGCAACTCGCTACCCAGAAGCTATTGCATTACCGAGCATTGAAACCGAGCGAGTGGCTGAGGCGCTTGTCGAGATGTTTAGCCGCCTAGGTTTGCCATATGAGATTCTCTCTGATAGAGGGGCGCAGTTCACTTCTGAGCTAATGAGGGAGTTAGGGCGTCTGCTGTCCGTAAAGCAGCTTAACACAACTCCGTACCATCCCATGTGCAATGGGTTGGTTGAGAGATTCAACGGAACTCTCAAAGCCATGCTGCGACGAATGAGTGCAGAGCGACCCAATGATTGGGACCGTTATTTACCGGCATTGTTGTTCGCGTATCGGGAGGTACCACAAGCTAGCCTTAGCTTTAGTCCATTTGAGCTGCTGTATGGTAGGACTGTACGTGGACCTCTCTCCCTGATTAAGACAATCTGGGAAGCGGAAACAGTCGACGAAGAGGTCAAAACAACATACGAGTATGTTGTGGACCTACGAGCGAGACTCGAGGAGACTTGCAAAGTGGCGCATGAGGAGCTCAAGCGCGCATCGAAAAGATATGCCAAGTACTATGACGCAAAGGCACGTGACAGAAAGTTTGAGGTTGGCGACAAAGTGCTCATTATGAGGCCAACGAGCGCAAGCAAGCTCCTAATGCAATGGCAGGGACCGTATACGGTCACAGGCACACTAGGGCGATGTGATGTGAGAGTTGAGGTCAATGGCAAGGTCAAGACCTACCATGTTAACCTCTTGAAGAAGTATGTTGACCGTGCGTGAAGTAGGGACAATGAAGTCCAAGCGAATGCCATCTCCGTAGTCGAAGAGGAGGTCGAACCCGACCTCGACCGACCGTGCATAGGACTGCCCGCCTTATCGCAGAATGGGAGCGTGGCCGACGTGGTGATAGATGCGGAACTGACTGAGTCACAAGCAGCGCAGGTAGCCGATCTACTAAATCAGTTCGATGCGCAATTAACCGATGTACCAGGGCGAACAAACGGGATGGAATGCTCAGTGACACTTACTACCGCTGACCCCATGGTAAGCAAGCCGTATCCCCTACCACAATCTATGCAAGCTGCGGTAAAAGCAGAATTGAGCGAAATGCAAAAGATGGGCGTGATAGAGAAGTCACGATCCAAGTACGCGTCACCGATCGTACTAGTGAAAAAGAAGGACGGAAGTAACAGGTTTTGCGTCGACTACCGCAAATTGAATGCTAACTGTGTTCGACGTACCCAGAACCTATTCCGATTGCTGACACTCTTCTAGCGAAGCTGTCAAGAGGTAAATACTTTTCGAAGTTCGACCTCAGCAAGGGGTATTGGCAGATACCAATGGCCGAGTCTGATAAGGAGAAAACAGCATTTGTCACAGCTGAAGGCCTGTTTCACTTCACCGTGCTGCCGTTTGGTATGGTGAATGCACCAGCTACCTTCTCACGGCTGATGCGAGAAGTGCTGTTTGGACTAGACAACGTAGTGAAGTACATCGATGATATCCTTGTGTTCTCCGAGACCTGGGAAGAACATTTGGATTCCTTGCAAGCTGTACTCTCGAGGCTTGCAGATGCTGGATTGACTGCGAAACCAAGTAAATGTCATGTTGGCTTCAAGACACTCGACTTTCTAGGGCACGTAGTAGGGGGAGGCACGCTGAAACCACACCCTGAGAAAGTAGAGCAAATCCTACAGGCGGAAGTGCCACAAACAAAGCGGGAGGTACGCGCGTTTCTAGGTCTAGCTGGGTATTACCGCAAGTTCATACCCAACTTTGCAGCTATCGCCGCACCGCTGTCGGACTTGACCAAGAAAGACAGAGCCAACCGCGTAGACTGGGGACCCCTGGAAGAGCAGGCGTTCAACACGCTGAAGTCCCGACTGACTTCATCCCCCATACTCCATCTTCCAGACCATGAATCCCCGTTCATACTGGCGACCGACGCGTCTGACGTAGGCATCGGCGCAGTACTGATGCAGCGGGTAGAGGGAGAGAAGCTCCCTATCGCATACATCAGCCGGAAGTTGTCAGACACAGAGCGACGGTATGCCGTCATAGAGCGAGAGTGCCTCGCACTTGCATGGGCAGTCAAAAAGTTTGATGTTTACCTATATGGGAGGGAGTTTGAACTTGAGGTGGATCATCGTCCCCTCATGTACATTGCCAAGGCTAAGTTACAAAACAACAGAGTCTTGCGCTGGGCGCTTGCCCTCCAATCCTACCGCTACCACGTGACCGCTGTCAAGGGAACAGATAACGTTGGGGCAGACTTCCTTAGCCGATATCCAGAGTAAGAGGGCCATGTTTACCCATAGCAAGGGGATTATCGAATGTTGATATTGTCATGTGTATCTACGGACAAATTAGTTTCATACGTGAAAATACTATTGTAGATAGCAGTACTATCTTGAAATGGGGGGTCGTGTCATGATATGACATATTTTGTATTTGTCACGTAATAATTTGTCTCATTGTACTACTGTTTATTAGGTAGCTCATGTAAGAAATTGATGTTATCGCAATGGTTACGAAAGAAGTGCAGCTTTAAAGACAAAAGCTTGCATCAAAATAACCATATAAGGAGATGTTGCGATGCACAATCAAAATAAAAGAGAGTGATTTGGAATTAAATGTTTTGGGGATGTGTAAACCCTACATGACGTCAAAATACGAGGAAAGGGTATCCCTGGTAGTATGCCTCATACTATCTGGTATGTGGACGTCATTCACGACGTCAAACACAAGTTTCTAGCTAGGTCAAAACAGGACCACTTCAAAGAATTTTGGTTTCCGTGGACAGGAAGTGATGACGTCAAGCACAGGCTTGACCAATGCAAAATGAGATACTCAGGAAAGTTTTGACAGACAGAAAACTCCATCCAATAAGAAAAGGGGGCAGGACTTCTTTGAAAACTTTCTAGGAAGTCACTTCATTTAATTAATCTTACATGGAGAACTATGCAGGGGCGTCACCAGCTTTTTTTCAAGGAGGGTGCGTTTTGACACTAAAATGTAGCGCGATTTTTTTGGACAGACATTTGGAATATAGGAAGCTCTCAATCCCCAGACTTTTGGTGTTTTTTGAGGGAAACCAAGCGGGAAAGGGCACCGTCGTAGCTAGGATTTCATCTTGGGGGGGGGGGGGGGTTGAGTATGCGAGGGAGCGAACTAGGGGGGTGTGTGGAAGTGCCTGTTTCCCGCCCCCCTCCTCACGGTGAGAACTTTTTTGCATTTTGATGTTGTAAATGGTGCAATTTGATGCAGGTTTTTAGCGTGTTTTTATCGACTTGAAACAGTCCCACTTGTTTAAGGTAGCAGGTACATTTTGATGGAAATTGCTGTTGAACAATGTGCCTATAAATTATATCATTTCAATAAACTTCTTGTATTGATTCTTACACTGATGTCATGAACGCGACCGAGCCCGAGCAAGCGGAGCGAGCGAGGGGGGAAGGTGTGGGAGGGGGCCAACCCCCTCCCACGGTTAGAACTGAAATTGCATTTTGATGTTATAAATGGTGCAATTTGATGCATGTTTTTGCTTGTTTTATTGACTTGAAACAGTCCCACTTGTTTAAGGTAGAAGTATATTTTGATGTAGATCATTATTGAACGATTTGCCTGTGAAATAGTATCATCCGAATAAACTTCCTGTTTTCATATTTACACTGAATTTCAAAAACGCGGCCAAGCAAGAGCGAGCGGAGTGAGCAAGGAGGAGGATGTGGGAGGGAGTGTCTCCCTCCCACGGTGAGCACTTTTTGCATTTTAATGTTATAATGGTGGAATTTGATGCATGTTTTTGCTTGTTTTATTGACTTGAAACAGTCCCACTTGTGTAAGGTAGAAGTATATTTTGATGTAGATTATATTGAACAATTTGCCTAAGTATGAAATGGTATAATCTAAATAAACTTCCTGATTTAATATTTACACTGAATTTCATGAACGCGGCCAAGCAAGAGCGAGCGGAATGAGCGAGGAGGAGGATGTGGGAGGGAGTGTCCCCCTCCCACGGTGAGCACTTTTTGCATTTTGATGTTATTATGGTGCAATTTGATGCATGTTTTTGCTTGTTTTATTGACTTGAAACAGTCCCACTTGCTTAAGGTAGAAGTATATTTTGATGTAGATTATTATTGAACAATTTGCCTGTAAAATAGTATCATCCAAATAAACTTCCTGTTTTAATATTTACACTGAATTTCAAAAACGCGGCCAAGCAATAGCGAGCGGAGTGAGCAAGGAGGAGGATGTGGGAGGGAGTGTCCCCCTCCCACGGTAAGCACTTTTTGCATTTTGATGTTATAATGGTGCAATTTGATGCATGTTTTATCGACTCGAAACAGTTCCACTTCTCTAAGGTATCCAAGGGCGTACCGAGAGGGGGGTGTTTGGGTGTTCAACCCCCCCCCCCTTTGCCAAAAGGAGGGTGTTTGAGGTGTTCAAACACCTCCCTTGGGCAAAAGGGAGGTGTTTGAGCTATTCAACACCCCTCTTCAGCAATGTTTAGATGTTGACAAATGAAACAAAAGCTGTCTTTAACGCTTTTATTTCCGTTTTGAATTCCGCCTTTCTTTTGCGTTCATTTTTTCTCTCTCTCTCTCTTCCTTGTTTTATCTTTAATGTTTGTGTGGATGATGATACATTATAGAGTTACATAACATCATACGCACTAAAGAACTCGTGTACAGTACGTGTTAAAACTACGTTACTGCACCGCGCGCGAAGCTGACGCGCAAACAGTAGACATTCCCGATCCCTGCTTTGCTTTCTGACCGAATCGCAAAGATACATTGCGCATAATGTTCACCGTTTACCGGTATTATACCGTACGCGTTACCGTAAATTGTGTATGATGCATAATATTATGTGTGTACAATGAATGCTGCGCTGCAGCCTATTAGGCACATTGCATGCTAAGTTAGTAGTATCAACTACCAACAGTGGCGTATCTGGGGGGGGGGGGGCAAGGGGGGCACGTGAAAAAAAACGAGAAGCAAAGAAGAAGAAGAAAAAAACCCTCGCCCGGACGGGGGGAAGGAGAATGGGGGGAGGGGGGCGAGCAGAAAACCAAATCAAACAAGATAAAAACAAAACATGAATTCCATGTTTTGTAACGCTGAAATATAAAAATTTTCGGCTCGCTCGCTGCGCCCGCTCGCCAAAATTTATCCCAAAAAAAAATAAGAACAAAACGTAATGATGACGTGGAAACATAAAAATTTCGGCTCACTCACTCGTAGTAATTAGAGTATTTTTCCAAGTCCTTAGTTTGTTGATATAAATCGTTATCTATGAAGCCGTCACTATATCTTGATTAGAATTGTAAGATTTAATAACCAAAAAATGACTAGAATTCCATGTTTTGTAAGGTGAAATGCAAAAATTGTCGGCTCGCTCGCTGCGCTCGCTCGCCAAAATTTATCAAAATTTATCAGATTTTATATCACCCTCAAAAAAACCCTTTTAAGTGCTCGAAAAAGCATATCAAGTGGACCTTTTTAAGTCCCTACCGGGATGGGATTGGGGTTTAACACTGTTGGTATAAATCGTTATCTATAAGACCGTCACTATATCTTGATTAGAATTGTCATTCGAAGATTTAATAACCAAAAATGACAAGAATTCCATGTTTTGTAAGCTGAAATAAAAAAATTTTCGGCTCGCTCGCTGCACTCGCTCGCCAAATTTCTTCAATATCTATTACATTTAAATCACCCTCAAAAGACCCCTTCTAAGTGCTTGAAAAAGCATATCATGTGGACTTTTTTTAAGTCCCTACCGGGATGGGGTTGGACACTGTTGGTATAAATCGTTATCTATAAGGCCGTCACTATGATTAGAATTGTAATTCGAAGATTTAATAACCAAAAATGACAAGAATTCCATGTTATGTATAAAGCTGAAATATAAAAATTTTCGGCTCGCTTGCTGCGCTCGCTCGCCAAAATATATCAAAATTTAGGGTTGCCTATTACGTTTAAATCACCCTCAAAAGACCCCTTCTAAGTGCTTCAAAAAGCATATTATGAGGACTTTTTTAAGTCCCTACCGGGATGGGGTTGGGGTTGAACACTTTTTCAGAAATTAGGAGCGCAATTTTCGCGCTTGCCACGGGCGCCGTTTTCCCTAGATACGCCACTGACTACCAAGTACAGTCAGTATAGTAGCCTACTGGAAGCAGCAAGCTCTGGAAGCTCTGGGAGTAGCAAGTTACTTGCTACTCAATGTAATTAGTAATAGCACATGGACTTGGTAATCTTTAGTAATAGTAGATATGAATTTTTTCAATGACTGAAAGTTTAAACTGAAAGATAACTGAGTGTGAGTCTACAAATTGTGGTTGGATGACTTTATTGCGCCTAAAATTCACTAGATATCTAGGTCTAGGAACAGTGGCGTAACTACGGGGGCATGGGCACTTGCCCCCCCCCCCCCCCCAAAAAAAAAAAAAAAAAAAAAAATCTGCTGGTAAAAAAAAAAGAACAAAAGAACAAACAAGAAAAAAACAAAAAAGAAAAAAAACCTACGAAAATGGTAATTCAAGGGTTAGTAAAATGCTTTTGAAATCGACATGAAAGGATGATCAAGAAAAAAAAAGATATTTTTCTAAGATTTCTTTTAACCATATAATTAAAGAGGTATAACATTGTTCAAAAAGCCCGGAGACGACAAAAGATTGTGATTCAGCGTGATTCCTGGTTGGCATATTGAATACAAGCAGGATGTGCGCAGTGTACTCAGAATATCAGAATGGTAAAAAGAGTCGCTGCAATGTTGCGCAATGTTTGATAGGTTGTACACATTTGCTATCAAAGCTTGATCATTGATTTTGCAGTGTTGCTTTACATAATTATTAGTCTATATTAAAATAGTCAATTTTATTTCTTATAATGGCGTAACTCACAAGTTTAAAAGAAACTTTTACAGATTTCGATCAAAGTAGACAGTTTGGGCCACGATAATGTTTCAAAGAGAAATTAGTATGTGTAATGAGTTTCTTCATTCTTAATATACAAAATTGTGCTACTTTCTCCAAACTACTTCAAATCGAATTAGCGTTTATGAAAGTTTCAACGAGGAAGCATTTTCGATGTGTTCTTTAAGGAGAGAAAATTCCTTTGATTCGTTCTGTCGATTTTTTCTACTTTGTTACTCGCTGGAAATCCGGGGAAGGTTCGACAAAATAAAGAAATCCGTTATTGGGGAAATTGTACATTACATTGAAAATGGGTTTGTGAACCGTTTCCAACGTAAAATCGTCAAATTTTCCTACAAGGTAAACGAAATATTTGGTTTTCAAGTAAAAAAAAAACTAATAGAACGAATGAAATGCTTTTTTCTTCTTGATCTCTAATTGCGTGTCCTATGGTTTTCTTATCTTTGCGTCATTACGGTTGTAATGACGCAAAGATAAGACATCATAAGACACAATAAATTAAATGACAAAATGCTTTCACACACTGCGAATTTTGTGAATCTGGTACATAACTCCTTCTTTGTTGAAAGGAAACAAATCATTAAATTGTGAATTTTGTTTTTCATTTCACAAGTTTAAAAAAAACTGAGTGAATAAAAGAAAATAGTGATTCTATAACCTGATTTTGATTTTCCAAATTATAATGAAAGTAGAGAATTTGGGTCACGATCATGTTTTAAATCGAAATTAGTCTGTGTAATGAGTCTCTGCATTATTATGGTGATGAAATTGAATTCGAAGAATTTTTGAAAGTTTCATTGAATTCCCAGTAAATTGGGTATTTGGCAGTAACAACGCAAAGTAAAGAAACATTGGACAGGTATATTCGATGTGTTCTACAAGGAGAGAAAATTATTTGTATTTGTTCTGTCGATTTCGTCGATTTTGTTACTCGCTAGAAATCCGGGAAAGGTTCGACAAAATAATGAATCTGTTATTGGGGAAATCGTTCATTACATTGGAAATGGGTTTGAAACCGTTTCCAACGCAAAACCGTCAAATTTTCGTGCAAGGTAGACGAAATCATTAGTTTTCAAGAAAAAAGAACGTTATGAATTCAATAAACGACCAATTTAAGATGTTTGATAGTCTAATTACTTGCAGTTTGCCACAAGTATCAAAGTATTTGAAAGTAATAGAACGAATGAAATGCCTTTTTCTCCTTGATCTTTAATTGCGTGTCCTATTGTTGTAGTCATTACTACGCAAAGTATTTTAATGATTTGTAACAAACCCGCCAATTTTATTTCTTATAATGGCGTAACTCACAAGTTTAAAAGAAACTTCTACAGATTTCGATCAAAGTAGGCAGTTTGGCCCACGATAATGTTTGAAAACGAAATTAGTCTCTACATTCTTAATATACGAAATTGTGATACTTTCTCCAAACTACTTAGGATTGCCGTAACAATTAGAAATCAAGCTATCCTGATTACAAGAATTAATAACTTATTCACTTGTTAAACCAGTTTTCATTTGTTACGTGTTGAAGTCTTTAGCTATTTCTACATACTTGATCTTTAATTGCGTGTCCTATTGTTTCTTATCTTTGCGTCATTACTACTAATGACGCAAAGCATTTTAATGATTTGTAACAAACCCGCCAATTTTATATCTTATAATGGCGTAACTCACAAGTTTAAAGGAAACTTACAGATTTCGATCTTAGCTATTTCTTCATACGGGTCATTCAAGGAAACTCCTCAACTCAAAATTGAAATGAATGTGTAGAATGACGTTTTATCGCAAAAAGATGCCAATAAGCGCGCAACGGTGACGAAGTTTCCTCAGACCATAGTAACCCAAATTCATACAATTCGCCTTTGGTGAATTTCTTTTCAATGTGACAGCTTTAAACGCCTCTTCCTCAGAAACTTGTGCGTTCGATACCTGCGTAAGGGAAATTGATATAACGGTGATGAAATCGAATTAGCGTTTTACTAAAGTTTCCCTGAATTTCCTGCATATTTTGTATTTGAGAGTAATAACTGGAAGGAGAGAAACTAGAAATCCGGGGAAGGTTCGACAAAACAAAAAAAAAATCCGTTATTGGGGAAATCGTACATTACATTGGAAACGGGTTTGAAACCGTTTCCAAAGGGAATCCGTTAAATTTTCGTGCAAGGTAAACGAAATCATTGGTTTTCAAGAAAGAGAACGTTGTGAATTCAAGTGAGTGATAAACTACCAATTTAGGATGTTTGATAGTCTCATGACTTGCAGTTTGCCACAAGTACAACAGTATTTAAAAGTAATAGGACGAATGAATTGCCTTTTTCTTCTTGATCTTTAATTGCTTGTCCTATTGTTTCTTATCTTTGCGTCATTACTACTAATGACGCAATGTATTGTAAATGATTTGTAACAATCCCACCAATTTTGTCAATTTGGTTCCAAAGCTATTTTGTTCAAAAACCCAACAAAACATTCAATTGTGAATTTAGATTTCATTTCACACTATGGCGGAATTCACAAATTTAAAAGAAACTTTTACAGATTTAGATCAAAGTAGGCAGTTTGGGCCACGACAATGTTTGAAAACGAAATTAGTCTCTACATTCCTAATATACGAAATTGTGATACTTTCTCCAAACTACTTAAAATTGCCGTAACAATTAGAAATCAAGCTATCCTGATAGAAGAATAAATAATTTATTCACTTGTTAACCCAGTTTTCATTTGTTACGTGTTGAAGTCTTTAGCTATTTCTACATACAGGTCATTCAAGGAAACTCCTCAACTCAAAATTGAAATGAATGTGTAGAATGACGTTTTGTCGCAAAACGATTCCAATAAGCGCGCAACGGTGACGAAGTTTCCTCAGACCATAGTAACCCATATTCGTACAATTCGCTTTTGGTGAATTTCTTTTCAATGTGACAGCTTTACACGCCTTTTCCTCAGAAACTTGTACGTTCCATACCTGCGTAAGGGTATAACGGTAATGAAATCGAATTGGCGTTTTACCAAAGTTTCCCTGAATTTCCTGCAAATTTTGTATTTGAGAGTAATAATTGGAAGGAGAGAAACTAGAAATCCGGGGAAGGTGCGACAAAACAAAACAAAATTCGTTATTGGGGAAATCGTACATTACATTGCAAACGGGTTTGAAACCGTTTCCAACGGAAAACCGTCAAATTTTCGTGCAAGGTAAACGAAATCATTGGTTTTTAAGAAAGAACGGTTTTGCGTTTGAAACGGTTTCAAACGCAAAACCGTCAAATTTTCGTGCAAGGTAAACGAAATCATTGGTTTTCAAGAAAGAGAACGTTATGAATTCAAGTGAGTGATAAACTACCAATTTAGGATGTTTGATAGTCTCATGACTTGCAGTTTGCCACAAGTACCACAGTATTTGAAAGTAATAGGACGAATGAAATGCCTTTTTCTTCTTGATTTTTAATTGCGTGTCCTATTTTTTCTTATCTTTGCGTCATTACTACTAATGACGCCATATATTTTAAATGATTTGTAACAAACCCGCCAATTTTATTTCTTATAATGGCGTAACTCACAAGTTTAAAATAAACTTTTACAGATTTCGATCAAAGTAGACAGTTTGGGCCACGATAATGTTTCAAAGAGAAATTAGTATGTGTAATGAGTTTCTTCATTTTTAATATACAAAATTGTGCTACTTTCTCCAAACTACTTCAAATCGAACTAACGTTTAATGAAAGTTTCAACGAGGAAGCATTTTCGATGTGTTCTTTAAGGAGAGAAAATTCCTTTGATTCGTTCTGTCGATTTTTTCTACTTTGTTACTCGCTGGAAATCCGGGGAAGGTTCGACAAAATAAAGAAATCCGTTATTGGGGAAATTGTACATTACATTGAAAATGGGTTTGTGAACCGTTTCCAACGTAAAATCGTCAAATTTTCCTACAAGGTAAACGAAATAATTGGTTTTCAAGTAAAAAACAAAAAAACTAATAGAACGAATTGAAATGCTTTTTTCTTCTTCATCTCTAATTGCGTGTCCTATGGTTTTCTTATCTTTGCGTCATTACGGTTGTAATGACGCAAAGATAAGACATCATAGGACACAATAAAATAAATGTCAAAATGTTTTCACACACTGCGAATTTTGTGAATCTGGTACAAAACTCCTTTGTTGAAAGGAAACAAATCATTAAATTGTGAATTTTGTTTTTCATTTCTTATGACGCAATTCACAAGTTAAAAAAAAAAACTGAGTGAATACAAGAAAATAGTGATTCTATAGCCTGATTTTGATTTTCCAAATTATAATGAAAGTAGAGAATTTGGTTCACGATCATGTTTTAAATCGAAATTAGTCTGTGTAATGAGTCTCTCCATTATTGCGGTGATGAATTTGAATTCGAAGAATTTTCAAAGTTTTATTGAATTCCCAGTAAATTGGGTATTTGGCAGTAACAACGCAAAGTAAAGAAACATTGGACAAGTATAATTTTGTTACTCGCTAGAAATCCGGGAAAGGTTCGACAAAATGAAGAATCCGTTATTGGGGAAATCGTTCATTACATTGGAAACGGGTTTGAAACCGTTTCCAACGCAAAGCCGTCAAATTTTCGTGCAAGGTAGACGAAATCATTGGTTTTCAAGAAAAAGAACGTTATGAATTCAATAAACGACCAATTTAAGATGTTTGATAGTCTAATTACTTGCAGTTTGCCACAAGTATCAAAGTATTTGAAAGTAATAGAACGAATGAAATGCCTTTTTCTCCTTGATCTTTAATTGCGTGTCCTATTGTTTCTTATCTCTGCGTCATTGCTACTAATGACGCAAAGTACTTTAATGATTTGTAACAAACCCGCCAATTTTATTGCTTATAATGGCGTTACTCACAAGTTTAAAAGAAACTTACAGATTTCGATCCTAGCTATTTCTACATACGGGTCATTCAAGGAAACTCCTCAACTCAAAATTGAAATGAATGTGTAGAATGACGTTGTATCGCAAAAAGATGCCAATAAGCGCGCAACGGTGACGAAGTTTCCTCAGACCATAGTAACCCAAATTCGTACAATTCACCTTTGGTGAATTTCTTTTCAATGTGACAGCTTTAAACGCCTTTTCCTCAGAAACTTGTGCGTTCGATACCTGCGTAAGGGAAATTGATATAACGGTGATGAAATCGAATTAGCGTTTTACTAAAGTTTCCCTGTATTTCCTGCAAATTTTGTATGTGACAGTAATAACTGGAAGGAGAGAAACTAGAAATCCGGGGAAGGTTCGACAAAACAAAAACAAAAACCGTTATTGGGGAAATCGTACATTACATTGGAAACGGGTTTGAAACCGTTTCCAAAGGAAAACCGTCAAATTTTCGTGCAAGGTAAACGAAATCATTGGTTCACCAGAAAGAACGGTTTTGCGTTTGAAACGGTTTCAAACGCAAAACCGTCAAATTTTCGTGCAAGGTAAACGAAATCATCGGTTTTCAAGAAAGAGAACGTTATGAATTCAAGTGAGTGATAAACGACCAATTTAGGATGTTTGATAGTCTCATGACTTGCAGTTTGCCACAAGTACCAAAGTATTTGAAAGTAATAGGACGAATGAAATGCCTTTTTCTTCTTGATCTTTAATTGCGTGTCCTATTTTTTCATATCTTTGCGTCATTACTACTAATGACGCCATATATTTTAAATAATTTGTAACAAACCCGCCAATTTTATTTCTTATAATGGCGTAACTCACAAGTTTAAAAGAAACTTTTACAGATTTCTATCAAAGTAGACAGTTTGGGCCACGATAATGTTTCAAAGAGAAATTAGTATGTGTAATGAGTTTCTTCATTCTTAATATACAAAATTGTGCTACTTTCTCCAAACTACTTGAAATCGAATTAACGGTTAATGAAATTTTCAACGAGGAAGCATTTTCGATGTGTTCTTTAAGGAGAGAAAATTCCTTTGATTCGTTCTGTCGATTTTTTTCTACTTTGTTACTCGCTGGAAATCCGGGGAAGGTTCGACAAAATAAAGAAATCCGTTATTGGGGAAATTGTACATTACATTGAAAATGGGTTTGTGAACCGTTTCCAACGTAAAATCGTCCAATTTTCCTACAAGGTAAACGAAATAATTGGTTTTCAAATCGAAATTAGTCTAATTTCGATTTAAAACATGATCGTGACCCAAATTCTCTACTTTCATTATAATTTGGAAAATCAAAATCAGGCTATAGAATCACTATTTTCTTGTATTCACTCAGTTTTTTTCAAACTTCTGAATTGCGTCATAAGAATTGAAAAACAAAATTCACAATTTAATGATTTGTTTCCTTTCAACAAAAAAGGAGTTATGTACCAGATTCACAAAATTCGCAGTGTGTGAAAACATTTTGTCATTTAATTTATTGTGTCCTATGATGTCTTATCTTCACGTCATTACAACCGTAATGACGCAAAGATAAGAAAACCATAGGACACGCAATTAGAGATCAAGAAGAAAAAAGCATTTCATTCGTTCTATTAGTTTTTTTTTTACTTGAAAACCAAATATTTCGTTTACCTTGTAGGAAAATTTGACGATTTTACGTTGGAAACGGGTCACAAACCCATTTTCAATGTAATGTACAATTTCCCCAATAACGGATTTCTTTATTTTGTCGAACCTTCCCCGGATTTCCAGCGAGTAAAAAAGTAGACAAAATCGACAGAACGAATCAAAGGAATTTTCTCTCCTTAAAGAACACATCGAAAATCCTTCCTCGTTGAAACTTTCATTGAACGCTAATTCGATTTGAAGTAGTTTGGAGAAAGTAGCACAATTTTGTATATTAAGAATGAAAAAACTCATTACACATACTAATTTCTCTTTGAAACATTATCGTGGCCCAAACTGTCTACTTTGATCGAAATCTGTAAAAATTTCTTTTAAACTTGGGAGCTACGCCATTATAAGAAATAAAATTGGCGGGTTTGTTACAAATCATTTAAAATATATGGCGTCATTAGTAGTAATGACGCAAAGATAAACAATAGGACACGCAATTAAAGATCATCAAGAAAAAGGCATTTCATTCGTCCTATTACTTTCAAATACTTTTGTACTTGTGGCAAACTGCAAGTCATGAGACTATCAAACATCCTAAATTGGTCGTTTATCACTCACTTGAATTCATAACGTTCTCTTTCTTCAAAACTGATGATTTCGTTTACCTTGCACGAAAATTTGACGGTTTTGCGTTTGAAACCGTTTCAAACGCAAAACCGTTCTTTCTTGTAAACCAATGATTTCGTTTACCTTGCACGAAAATTTGACGGTTTTCCTTTGGAAACGGTTTCAAACCCGTTTGCATTGTAATGTACGAGTTCCCCATTAACGGGTTTTTTTTTTTGTTTTGTCGAACCTTCCCCGGATTTCTAGTTTCTCTCCTTCCAGTTATTACTCTCAAATACAAAATTTGCAGGAAATTCAGGGAAACTTTAGTAAAACGCTAATTCGATTTCATCACCGTTATATCAATTTCCCTTACGCAGGTATCGAACGCACAAGTTTCTGAGGAAAAGGCGTTTAAAGCTGTCACATTGAAAAGAAATTCACCAAAGGTGAATTGTACGAATTTGGGTTACTATGGTCTGAGGAAACTTCGTCACCGTTGCGCGCTTATTGGCATCTTTTTGCGATACAACGTCATTCTGCACATTCATTTCAATTTTGAGATGAGTTTCCTTGAATGACCCGTATGTAGAAATAGCTAGGATCGAAATCTGTAAGTTTCTTTTAAACTTGTGAGTAACGCCATTATAAGCAATAAAATTGGCGGGTTTGTTACAAATCATTAAAATGCTTTGCGTCATTAGTAGCAATGACGCAGAGATAAGAAACAATAGGACACGCAATTAAAGATGAAGGAGAAAAAGGCATTTCATTCGTTCTATTACTTTCAAATACTTTGATACTTGTGGCAAACTGCAAGTAATTAGACTATCAAACATCTTAAATTGGTCGTTTATTGAATTCATAACGTTCTTTTTCTTGAAAACCAATGATTTCGTCTACCTTGCACGAAAATTTGACGGCTTTGCGTTGGAAACGGTTTCAAACCCGTTTCCAATGTAATGAACGATTTCCCCAATAACGGATTCTTCATTTTGTCGAACCTTTCCCGGATTCCTAGCGAGTAACAAAATTATACTTGTCCAATGTTTCTTTACTTTGCGTTGTTACTGCCAAATACCCAATTTACTGGGAATTCAATAAAACTTTGAAAATTCTTCGAATTCAAATTCATCACCGTAATAATGCAGACTCATTACACAGACTAATTTCGATTTAAAACATGATCGTGAACCAAATTCTCTACTTTCATTATAATTTGGAAAATCAAAATCAGGCTATAGAATCACTATTTTCTTGTATTCACTCAGTTTTTTTTTAAACTTGTGAATTGCGTCATAAGAAATGAAAAACAAAATTCACAATTTAATGATTTGTTTCCTTCCAACGAAGGAGTTTTGTACCAGATTCACAAAATTCGCGGTGTGTGAAAACATTTTGACATTTAATTTATTGTGTCCTATGATGTCTTATCTTTGCGTCATTACAACCGTAATGACGCAAAGATAAGAAAACCATAGGACACGCAATTAGAGATCAAGAAGAAAAAAGCATTTCATTCGTTCTATTAGTTTTTTTGTTTTTTACTTGAAAACCAATTATTTCGTTTACCTTGTAGGAAAATTTGACGATTTTACGTTGGAAACGGTTCACAAACCCATTTTCAATGTAATGTACAATTTCCCCAATAACGGATTTCTTTATTTTGTCGAACCTTTCCCGGATTTCTAGCGAGTAACAAAATTATACTTGTCCAATGTTTCTTTACTTTGCGTTGTTACTGCCAAATACCCAATTTACTGGAAATTCAATAAAACTTTCAAAATTCTTCAAATTCAAATTCATCACCGTAATAATGCAGAGACTCATTACACAGACTATTATGGTGATGAAATTGAATTCGAAGAATTTTTGAAAGTTTCGTTGAATTCCCAGTAAATTGGGTATTTGGCAGTAACAACGCAAAGTAAAGAAACATTGGACAGGTATATTCGATGTGTTCTACAAGGAGAGAAAATTATTTGTATTTGTTCTGTCGATTTCGTCGATTTTGTTACTCGCTAGAAATCCGGGAAAGGTTCGACAAAATAATGAATCCGTTATTGGGGAAATCGTACATTACATTGCAAACGGGTTTGAAACCGTTTTCAAAGGAAAACCGTCAAATTTTCGTGCAAGGTAAACGAAATCATTGGTTTTCAAGAAAGAACGGTTTTTGCGTTTGAAACGGTTTCAAACGCAAAACCGTCAAATTTTCGTGCAAGGTAAACGAAATCATCGGTTTTCAAGAAAGAGAACGTTATGAATTCAAGTGATTGATAAGCGACCAATTTAGGATGTTTGATAGTTTCATGACTTGCAGTTTGCCACAAGTACCACAGTATTTGAAAGTAATAGGACGAATGAAATGCCTTTTTCTTCTTGATCTTTAAAGGGATAGTACAGTATTGGTGGAGATGAGAATTGGGCTTTTAACTTTTTGCGAGATACCAAGAAAACACTTATGATATAGTACAGAGTATACCATTTTAAGAGGAATTCAAAGTTTATTTGATGAAAATCGGGTTTGGAATGACTGAAACATCCAAAAACAAAGTAAAACAAAGCGATTGTAATAAAGTGTGGGTCCCACACTTTATTAAAATCGCTCTTTTTTGGATATCTCAGCCATTTCAAAACCAATTTTCATCAAATAAACATTGAATTCCTCATAGAATTACATGCTCTTTCATATTTCATAAGAGGTTTCTCATTATCTCACCAAAAAAGTTAGAAACCTGAAATTAGGTCTCAACCAAAACTGTACAATCCCTTTAATTGCGTGTCCTATTTTTTCTTATCTTTGCGTCATTACTTATAATGACACCATATATTTTAAATGATTTGTAACAAACCCGCCAATTTTATTTCTTATAAAGGCGTAACTCACAAGTTTTAAAGAAACTTTTACAGATTTCGATCAAAGTAGACATTTTGGGCCACGATAATGTTTCAAATAAAAATTAGTATGTGTAATGAGTTTCTTCATTCTTAATGTACAAAATTGTGCTACTTTCTCCAAACTACTTCAAATCGAATTAGCGTTTAATGAAAGTTTCAACGAGGAAGCATTTTCGATGTGTTCTTTAAGGAGAGAAAATTCCTTTGATTCGTTCTGTCGATTTTTTCTACTTTGTTACTCGCTGGAAATCCGGGGAAGGTTCGACAAAATAAAGAAATCCGTTATTGGGGAAATTGTCCATTACATTGAAAATGGGTTTGTGAACCGTTTCCAACGTAAAATCGTCAAATTTTCCTACAAGGTAAACGAAATAATTGGTTTTCAAGTAAAAAAAAAAAAAAAACTAATAGAACGAATGAAACGCTTTTTCCTTCTTGATCTCTAATTGCGTGTCCTATGGTTTTCTTATCTTTGCGTCATTACGGTTGTAATGACGCAAAGATAAGACATCATAGGGCACAATAAAATAAATGTCAAAATGTTTTCACACACTGCGAATTTTGTGAATCTGGTACATAACTCCTTTTTTGTTGAAAGGAAACAAATCATTAAATTGTGAATTTTGTTTTTCATTTCTTATGACGCAATTCACAAGTTTAAAAAAAAACTGAGGAATACAAGAAAATAGTGATTCTATAGCCTGATTTTGATTTTCCAAATTAAAATGAAAGTAGAGAATTTGGTTCACGATCATGTTTTAAATCGAAATTAGTCTTTGTAATGAGTCTCTGCATTATTACGGTGATGAAATTGAATTCGAAGAATTTTGACAATTTCATTGAATTCCCAGTAAATTGGGTATTTGGCAGTAACGACGCAAAGTAAAGAAACATCGGACAAGTATATTCGATGTGTTCTACAAGGAGAGAAAATTCCTTGTATTTGTTCTGTCGATTTCGTCGATTTTGTTACTCGCTAGAAATCCGGGGAAGGTTCGACAAAATAAAGAATCCGTTATTGGGGAAATCGTACATTACATTGGAAACGGGTTTGAAACCGTTTCCAACGCAAAACCGTCAAATTTTCGTGCAAGGTAAACGAAATCATTGGTTTTCAAGAAAAAGAACGTTATGAATTCAATAAACGACCAATTTAAGATGTTTGATAGTCTAATTCTTGCAGTTTGCCACAAGTATCAAAGTATTTGAAAGTAATAGAACGAATGAAATGCCTTTTTCTCCTTGATCTTTAATTGCGTTTCCTATTGTTTCTTATCTCTGCGTCATTGCTACTAATGACGCAAAGCATTTTAATGATTTGTAACAAACCCGCCAATTTTATTGCTTATAATGGCGTTACTCACAAGTTTAAAAGAAACTTACAGATTTCGATCCTAGCTATTTCTACATACGGGTCATTCAAGGAAACTCATCTCAAAATTGAAATGAATGTGCAGAATGACGTTGTATCGCAAAAAGATGCCAATAAGCGCGCAACGGTGACGAAGTTTCCTCAGACCATAGTAACCCAAATTCATACAATTCGCCTTTGGTGAATTTCTTTTCAATGTGACAGCTTTAAACGCCTTTTCCTCAGAAACTTGTGCGTTCGATACCTGCGTAAGGGAAATTGATATAACGGTGATGAAATCGAATTAGCGTTTTACTAAAGTTTCCCTGAATTTCCTGCATATTTTGTATTTGAGAGTAATAACTGGAAGGAGAGAAACTAGAAATCCCGGGAAGGTTCGACAAAACAAAAAAAAAATCCGTTATTGGGGAAATCGTACATTACATTGGAAACGGGTTTGAAACCGTTTCCAAAGGGAAACCGTTAAATTTTCGTGCAAGGTAAACGAAATCATTGGTTTTCAAGAAAGAACGGTTTTGCGTTTGAAACGTTTTCAAACGCAAAACCGTCAAATTTTCGTGCAAGGTAAACGAAATCATTGGTTTTCAAGAAAGAGAACGTTGTGAATTCAAGTGAGTGATAAACTACCAATTTAGGATGTTTGATAGTCTCATGACTTGCAGTTTGCCACAAGTACAACAGTATTTGAAAGTAATAGGACGAATGAATTGCCTCTTTCTTCTTGATCTTTAATTGCGTGTCATATTGTTTCTTATCTTTGCGTCATTACTACTAATGACGCAATGTATTGTAAATGATTTGTAACAATCCCACCAATTTTGTCAATTTGGTTCCAAAGCTATTTTGTTCAAAACCAAACAAAACATTCAATTGTGAATTTAGATTTCATTTCACACTATGGCGGAATTCACAAATTTAAAAGAAACTTTTACAGATTTAGATCAAAGTAGGCAGTTTGGGCCACGACAATGTTTGAAAACGAAATTAGTCTCTACATTCCTAATATACGAAATTGTGATACTTTCTCCAAACTACTTAAAATTGCCGTAACAATTAGAAATCAAGCTATCCTGATAGAAGAATAAATAATTTATTCACTTGTTAACCCAGTTTTCATTTGTTACGTGTTGAAGTCTTTAGCTATTTCTACATACAGGTCATTCAAGGAAACTCCTCAACTCAAAATTGAAATGAATGTGTAGAATGACGTTTTTTCGCAAAACGATTCCAATAAGCGCGCAACGGTGACGAAGTTTCCTCAGACCATAGTAACCCAAATTCATACAATTCGCCTTTGGTGAATTTCTTTTCAATGTGACAGCTTTAAACGCCTCTTCCTCAGAAACTTGTGCGTTCGATACCTGCGTAAGGGAAATTGATATAACGGTGATGAAATCGAATTAGCGTTTTACTAAAGTTTCCCTGAATTTCCTTTTTTTTTTTTTGTATTTGAGAGTAATAACTGGAAGGAAGGAAACTAGAAATCCGGGGAAGGTTCGACAAAAAAAAAAAAAATCCGTTATTGGGGAAATCGTACATTACATTGGAAACGGGTTTGAAACCGTTTCCAAAGGAAAACCGTTAAATTTTCGTGCAAGGTAAACGAAATCATTGGTTTTCAAGAAAGAACGGTTTTGCGTTTGAAACGTTTTCAAACGCAAAACCGTCAAATTTTCGTGCAAGGTAAACGAAATCATTGGTTTTCAAGAAAGAGAACGTTATGAATTCAAGTGAGTGATAAACGACCAATTTAGGATGTGTGATAGTCTCATGACTTGCAGTTTGCTACAAGTACCAAAGTATTTTAAAGTAGTAGAACGAATGAAATGCCTTTTTCTTCTTGATCTTTAATTGCATGTCCTATTGTTTCTTATCTTTGCGTCATTACTACTAATGACGCAAAGTATTTTAATCACTTGTAACAAACCCGTCAATTTTATTTCTTATAATGGCGTAACTCACAAGTTTAAAAGAAACTTTTACAGATTTCGATCAAAGTAGACATTTTGGGCCACGATAATGTTTCAAAGAGAAATTAGTATGTGTAATGAGTTTCTTCATTCTTAATATACAAAATTGTGCTACTTTCTCCAAACTACTTCAAATCGAATTAGCGTTTATGAAAGTTTCAACGAGGAAGCATTTTCGATGTGTTCTTTAAGGAGAGAAAATTCCTTTGATTCGTTCTGTCGATTTTGTCTACTTTGTTACTCGCTGGAAATCCGGGGAAGGTTCGACAAAATAAAGAAATCCGTTATTGGGGAAATTGTACATTACATTGAAAATGGGTTTGTGAACCGTTTCCAACGTAAAATCGTCAAATTTTTCTACAAGGTAAACGAAATATTTGGTTTTCAAGTAAAAAAAACAACTAATAGAACGAATGAAATGCTTTTTTCTTCTTGATCTCTAATTGCGTGTCCTATGGTTTTCTTATCTTTGCGTCATTACGGTTGTAATGACGCAAAGATAAGACATCATAGGACACAATAAATCAAATGACAAAATGTTTTCACACACTGCGAATTTTGTGAATCTGGTACATAACTCCTTTTTTGTTGAAAGGAAACAAATCATTAAATTGTGAATTTTGTTTTTCATTTCTTATGACGCAATTCACAAGTTTAAAAAAAACTGAGTGAATGCAAGAAAATAGTGATTCTATAACCTGATTTTGATTTTCCAAATTATAATGAAAGTAGAGAATTTGGGTCACGATCATGTTTTAAATCGAAATTAGTCTGTGTAATGAGTCTCTGCATTATTATGGTGATGAAATTGAATTCGAAGAATTTTTGAAAGTTTCATTGAATTCCCAGTAAATTGGGTTTTTGGCAGTAACAACGCAAAGTAAAGAAACATTGGACAGGTATATTCGATGTGTTCTACAAGGAGAGAAAATTATTTGTATTTGTTCTGTCGCTTTCGTCGATTTTGTTACTCGCTAGAAATCCGGGAAAGGTTCGACAAAATAATGAATCCGTTATTGGGGAAATCGTTCATTACATTGGAAACGGGTTTGAAACCGTTTCCAACGCAAAACCGTCAAATTTTCGTGCAAGGTAGACGAAATCATTAGTTTTCAAGAAAAAGAACGCTATGAGTTCAATAAACGACCAATTTTAAGATGTTTGATAGTCTAATTACTTGCAGTTTGCCACAAGTATCAAAGTATTTGAAAGTAATAGAACGAATGAAATGCCTTTTTCTCCTTGATCTTTAATTGCGTGTCCTATTGTTGTAGTCATTACTACTAATGACGCAAAGTATTTTAATGATTTGTAACAAACCCGCCAATTTTATTTCTTATAATGGCGTAACTCACAAGTTTAAAATAAACTTTTACAGATTTCGATCAAAGTAGACAGTTTGGGCCACGATAATGTTTCAAAGAGAAATTAGTATGTGTAATGAGTTTCTTCATTTTTAATATACAAAATTGTGCTACTTTCTCCAAACTACTTCAAATCGAATTAACGTTTAATGAAAGTTTCAACGAGGAAGCATTTTCGATGTGTTCTTTAAGGAGAGAAAATTCCTTTGATTCGTTCTGTCGATTTTTTTCTACTTTGTTACTCGCTGGAAATCCGGGGAAGGTTCGACAAAATAAAGAAATCCGTTATTGGGGAAATTGTACATTACATTGAAAATGGGTTTGTGAACCGTTTCCAACGTAAAATCGTCCAATTTTCCTACAAGGTAAACAAAATAATTGGTTTTTATGTAAAAAACAAAAAAACTAATAGAACGAATTGAAATGCTTTTTTCTTCTTGATCTCTAATTGCGTGTCCTATGGTTTTCTTATCTTTGCGTCATTACGGTTGTAATGACGCAGAGATAAGACATCATAGGACACAATAAAATAAATGTCAAAATGTTTTCACACCCTGCGAATTTTGTGAATCTGGTACAAAACTCCTTCTTTGTTGAAAGGAAACAAATCATTAAATTGTGAATTTTGTTTTTCATTTCTTATGACGCAATTCACAAGTTTAAAAAAAAACTGAGTGAATACAAGAAAATAGTGATTCTATAGCCTGATTTTGATTTTCCAAATTATAATTGTGATGCGCCTTGAACAAGGCTAATACCAATAAAGAGGTCCGCAGCAAGTTATCGCTCTCAGATCAAGACATGGCTTCCCAATCGTGGTCTTTTGCAACATTGTTGTGATGGTTTGGGTGCGATCTGCCACAGGCATGGAGCGGAACATTTTGATTGTCATGATGTGGTGATTGGGTTGAGTCGTGACAAATTGGGACCTTGTCCGGGAAAATGAACAGACAAGCCGTTTTCTTTCGCATGTACCATGCGGATTGTGGTGAGGACTCTCACGTCTGGTTGTACACGTGTGCTGTAAGTACGTAGTGTATAGCGTCGATGGTGTATAGGCTCATGTCGTATCGGGCCTATGTACCTGCTTGCATGTAGGTTCTGTTAGGCCTCATGCGTTTTGGTGAGGATTATCACGTTTGGCTGTACACGTTTGTTTTTAGTATGTAGACAAGTGTATAGCGTCGATGACAGGCTTATGTATTGGGCCTGCATTGTTGCATGTTGGTTTTGACAGGCCACATGCGTTTTGGTGAAGATTTTCACGTTTGGTTGTGCACATTTATTGTGTATAACATTTATGCTGCGTAGGCTTTGGCAGTCATTGACTGTGTTTGTAGTTTTTAGACTACATTTTGTGTGAAGGCCTGGTGCAGATTTTGGTGAGGATTCTCACGTTTGGTTGTGCACGTTGTGTATAACATTTATGCTGCGTAGGCTTTGGCAGTCATTGACTGTGTTAGTAGTTGTATAGGCTACATTTTGTGTGAAGGCCTAGTGCAGATTTTGGTGAGGATTGTCACGTTTTGAACGTTTGTCGTTTTTGCATGAAGGTCTTGTGTAGACCGATTTGGGTGAGGATTCTCACGTTCAGTTGTGTGCGTATATAGTGCATAGCGTGGGTATTGCGCATTGGGCTCGCACGTGTTTTGTAGTCGCAGACGGTCGGTCTAGCGCGTCGTGTGTAGGGCTAGTGCAGTTTGTGAGTGTGCGTATGCTGGATGTGTATGTGTGGGGGCTTGCGTACACATTGGCTACGGGTCACGCCGAATTTTCAGGAAGATTAGCCTCGGTTAAAGGCTTTGATATATTTTCCTTGGTTTGCACAATCGTGCTATGTGGTCGTTTGTAGTGAGTGTGTATACTCATTCTATGTCCTTAGATCACATGCTAATGTGATGCCGTGGTGTTCTGATTGTATGCCTGATTCAAAGGTTTAGGGATTTTGATGTTTTCTGCTTATCGTAGAAAATTTTTGCCTGTTCTGCGCATGTGACTGGGTTCATGCGTACATGTGTACTCATATGCAGTGCATTTCTTTTGTTAAGGCTTTGTAGTTTTGTGAGGATTTGTGACTTCTTGCAAGTTTTGATTTTGATATTCCCACAATGGCTGATGTCGTGCAGAGCTTTGTTGATGAACCCACTCAGGAAGGTTTTAATAACCTGAGGAAGGCAGAACTGGTGGAAGTTGCTCGGATTTTAGAAATCCCGATCAAAACATCGGATCGAAAAGCAGAGATCAAGGGCACAATTTCTGAGTTTTTTACCAATACTGGTATCTGGCCTGCCTCTTTGTCAGAGGATGAAGCAGGGACAGATGATAATGAAATTATCACACCTTTGGTAACCCCTGCAGGAAGTGAATTGAAGAAAATTGAGATCCAGCTTCGGATGAAGCAGCTGGAAGTCGAGGCAAAGAAAATAGAACTCGAAATCGAGTCAATCGATGCAAAATCGAATGAACCTTCTTCCGGCAGTTCAGCAAAGTCATCAAAATTTGATGCATTAAGGCAATCTCAATTGGTGCCGAAATTTCGTGAAGACCGGGTAGAAGAGTTTTTCCAGCACTTTGAAAAAGTGGCTGTGAGTTTAGAATGGCCCAAGGAAGTGTGGCCGACATTGATACAGAGCTCGCTGTTAGGGAAGGCCCAAGAGGTCTATGCGTCTCTCACTATCCAAGAGTGTTCTGATTATGAGAATTTGAAGAGTTCCGTGTTAAGGGCGTACGAGTTGGTGCCGGAAGCCCACAGGCAACTGTTTCGGAATTATAGGACATTTGTTGATTTTGTGCAACACAAGCAGACCCATTTTGAACACTGGTTAAGGTCGTCTGGTGTTGATGATTTCCACAAACTGAAAGAGTTGGTATTGTTAGAGGAGGTGAAGAGGTGTGTTCAGCCAGATCAGCGGCAGTACCTGGAGGAAAGGGAAGTAAATGTTGGTGCCAGGAGAGCTGCTGTCCTCCTTGATGAGTATGTGCTTACGCACAAGGGTACTTTCAAACTTTCTTCAAGCAAGAAAGGAGGCCAGGGTGTGCCAAGAAAAGGAGCTGTTGCTCCGAGCATTCCCAAGCCCGATCTTGATCAAAAGCCGAACAAGGCTTGCTTCTATTGCAAGAAGGACGGACATGTGATGTCATCTTGCTGGAAGTTAAAAAAGAAGCGAGAAAAAGAGGGGATTAGCAACCCCAAAGCATTGCCAGATGCTTTAGCTACCACTCGCACAGAGCATCTGCCATCGTTTGAACGGGTGGCAGAGAATTACAAACCTTTCATATCTTCAGGGTATGTTAGTTTGACGCCTGATAGTGAGCAGGTTCAGGTTCACATTTTGAGGGATACAGGAGCATCACAGAGTCTCCTGTGTGCAAATACATTGCCATTTTCGGTTGAATCTTCTGTGGATTCAGAAGTGTTTGTGAGGGGAGTTGAAGGTGGGAGTGTCCGAGTGCCTCTTCATAATATAGAATTGAAGAGCGATCTTGTCAGTGGCTCAGTTGTAGTAGGTATTTTGCCTACATTGCCAGTCGAAGGTGTCACCTTATTGCTCGGCAATGATATCGCTGGAGAGAAGGTTTTGTTTCACTTTCTCCCAAGTAAGACACCCGTGGTTGACGAAGCCACAGAGAAATTGGTTCAGGATATGCCTGATGTGTTTCCCTCATGTGCTGTTACCAGGTCAATGGCTCGTGAACTGAAGAAAGAGGAGCAAGAGGATATCTTGGCTGATACTTTCTTCTCTAGACTTGAAGAGTCTAGCAGCAGTGATGATGCACATATGGACCATGGTCAAATGTCAGAGATTTCTCGTCAGAGTCTGGTTGAATTGCGGGGCAAAGACCCTGAAATAGTGCGTCTTGCACAGTCACTTGTACCTGAGGATGAGGAAGTGAATGAAACAGTGAAGTTTTACAAGAGGGATGGTGTCTTGATGAGGAGGTGGCGCCCTCCTGATGCCACAAGTGATGAGGATATTCGAGATGTTCATCAAGTAGTGGTACCAAAGATGTACCGGAAGGAGATTATATCTCTTGCCCATGAAGCACCATTGGCAGGTCATTTGGGGATCAACAAAACCCAAGAGAAGGTGCTTCGATATTTCTTCTGGCCAGGTTTGCGACATGACGTCGCAGAGTTTTGTCGGTCTTGCCATGTGTGTCAGGTAGTTGGCAAGCCAAACCAGAAGATTCCCCCTGCCCCTTTAAGGCCAATTCCGGCCTTCGAAGAACCGTTTAGTCGGGTCATTGTGGATTGTGTCGGTCCTCTTCCAAGGACAAAGTCGGGTAATCAGTATTTGCTGACGATGATGTGTGCATCTACCCGCTTCCCCGAGGCAATTCCATTACGGACAATTACTGCCAAGAATGTCAGTAAAGCTCTTGTGAAGTTCTTCACAATGGTAGGACTTCCAAAGTGTGTGCAGTCAGACCAAGGGTCTAATTTCACATCCAAAATCTTCCAACAGGTGATGAGTGAGTTAGGTGTAGAATGTAAGAAATCAAGTGCTTACCATCCACAGAGCCAGGGAGCTCTTGAACGCTTTCACCAAACCTTGAAGAATATGATGCGTGTGTACTGCCGTGAGCACGAGAAAGAGTGGGATGAGGGTATTCCTCTCCTCTTGTTTGCAGTTCGAGAATCGGTCCAGGAATCTCTTGGATTCAGTCCTTTCGAGCTGGTCTTTGGGCACTCAGTTCGTGGTCCCTTGAAGATCTTGCAAGAAAAGATCTTGGTTGAGCCGGAGTCCAACCTATTGGACTATGTGTGTCAGTTCAAGGATAGACTTTCTTGTACTCGTGAATTAGCTGCAGGTCATCTGAAGGCAGCTCAGTCTAACATGAATAGACTGTTTGATCGGAAGGTGAAAGAAAGGCATTTTGAGCCTGGTTCTAAGGTTCTTGTGTTGCTCCCTCTTCAAGGAGATGCCTTGAAGGCTAGACATGCAGGGCCGTATGTGGTTGAGAAAAGGGTGAGTGATGTCAATTACATCATCCTGACACCTGATAGGAGGAAGAAGAGAAGACTCTGTCATGTCAACATGCTAAAGGAGTATGTTGAAAATGTAGAAGAGGCTAAAGAAAAGCCTGTTGCCACAGTTGGAATCGGTTGTGAAGTAGATGGTGAAGACAGTGAGAGTGATGATGTGGAAATTCCGCAGTTGATGTTGAAGAATTCTGAGGTGTTAGCAAATCTATCTGACACATTATCTCATCTTCCAGGAGTAGAGAGAGCTCAGGTGATGGATGTAGTCCATGAGTATGAACACCTCTTCAGTGATGTACCAGGTCGTACTAGTGTGGTGGTGCATGATGTTGATGTGGGGGACTCCTCCCCTGTCAAGCAACACCCATATCGTGTGAATCCATTGAAAATGGATGTTCTGAGGAAGGAAGTTCAATATATGCTTGAACATGACCTTATTGAGCCCAGTAAGAGTGGATGGAGTTCTCCCTGTGTGTTGGTTCCAAAGCAGGATGGTTCTTTGCGTTTCTGTATGGATTACAGGTTGCTCAATTCGAAAACAAAGTCAGACTCGTACCCTTTGCCCCGCATCGATGATTGTATTGATCGCGTAGGGAATGCCAAATACGTCAGTAAGTTTGACCTTTTGAAGGGGTACTGGCAGGTTCCCCTCAGTGAAAGAGCGAAAGAACTGTCTGCATTCGTGACTCCTGACGGATTCTTCCAATACAAAGTGATGCCGTTCGGGATGAAGAACGCGCCCGCTACATTCCAGAGACTCATCAACACCGTCACGTCTGGCTTGGTGGGATGCGAGGCGTATCTCGACGACATCATAGTGTACAGCCATACATGGGAGGACCACCTTCTGAGAGTCAGAGCACTGTTTGACCGCTTGACCAGTGCCAACCTTACGGTGAACTTGAGGAAATGTGAGTTCGCCCGAGCAAAAGTCGTGTTCCTGGGTCATATTGTGGGACATGGTTCCGTCAAGCCTGTTGAAGCAAAGGTGGAGACGATCCTGAACTTTCCCCGCCCACAGAGTAAGCGAGAGCTGAGACGATTTCTGGGCATGACTGGCTATTATCGGAAGTTCTGCCATAATTTCGCTGATGCTGCAACACCGCTCACCAACATGTTGCGGAAAGACTCGCAGTTCGACTGGTCAGATGACTGTCAAGTTGCTTTCAACCGGCTGAAGGCAATGCTAGCGAGTTCTCCGGTTCTTGCAGCGCCGAACTTCGACAAGCAGTTCATTCTTATGGTGGACGCGAGTGACACAGGAGGAGGAGGAGCCCTGATGCAGAAGGACGACAATGGAGTTGACCATCCCGTCGCGTACATGTCCAGAAAATTCAACAAACATCAGCGACGGTACTCCACTGTCGAGAAGGAGACGTTAGCGCTCGTCATGGCTCTTCGTCATTTTGACGTGTACCTGAACACTACAAAGTATCCAGTGCTGGTGTACACAGACCACAATCCGCTTGTGTTCCTGTCGCGAATGAGGAACAAAAATGGACGCCTAACCAGATGGGCGCTAGTGCTACAGGAGTACAACCTTGTGATACAGCACGTACGCGGAAAAGACAATGTCATTGCAGACGCTTTGTCCCGTGGATAATATAGAAGTACGCGTATTTCCACAGATGGGACAAAAGGACACAGATGTGCTTAATGTCCAGAGATAACAGACTGGTGATGACTTGGAAGCACGAACAATACCAGACAAAAGAAATGTGTTTCCATGTTATTGTAAGAGAAGGGTATTTTTCATGTCAAAGAAAGAGTGTTCTTGTTTTGAAATGATGACACAAACATTGTGTACACTGTTTTAATTTGTATCCATAATTTGTTCTTGTCTGCATGGGAAAAGCAGCATGTTTTCCAAATTGTCATGATTTTTTGCACCAAAACAGGGCAGAATCATTTCCAGCGATATAGCATGAGTTTTGCTATGTTTTATGCTTTATGTGCTGAAGAAAAGGGGTTTCAGTAATACTGCATATTTTGATACAGTGTATAATGTAGACATTGTATTAATTGGAACTGTAAATTAAGTTGCATTGCTGTTTGCAGAAAGCACACACAAAAGCTGTTGTTGCTTCTCTTTAAATGTTTAATTTGCAAGAGTTGGAATATTTGTGGTATCACAGGAGTTGACCAATTATACATGTTTTCCATTGCATAGATTATTAAATTATAAGTATGATACTTATAATGTTTGATGATTGTGCAAGGTTCATGAGACCATACAGGTATACAGTCATAACCAGGTTATATTCATGTGATATCTTGTTTCAGAAACAGAGAGAGTATAACAGGTGTTCATGATTGCATTGTTTTGCTATACTCTAGTCACTGTACATGCATTTATTGTCTTGAAGAACAAGGCTTTACAGTACTTGAACAGAAGTGTCAAGAAATTAGAAATGTAAAGATGTTTGTTAGACCAAACAGTTGAGCTGAACGCATTGTTATGTCAGTTTTCATCAAAGGTCAGATTGCTATAAGCTCACCATGTAAAAATGGTTAATAAGTATAGTGAATGGAAGATTACTTCTATTATTGGTGACATACACAATAATCACAACAAAAATGTGTGAAGTTCATTATGCAAACTGCATGATTATTAGCTAGTGTATGCAGGTTATTCAGTGATATGTGTAGCGTTTTTTTTTTTCTTCAAGCATATGCACATCAAGCTAAGATAGAAGCTTGATCTGTTCATACTTATGGCATATTGTTTAATGTTACAAGTACAGTGTACATGTACAGTGTATTTTGTTCTGAACCAGCAGCATTTCTTAGACTTCGACTAGGTGTTGAAATGTTTGGCCAGTTGATACTCAAAAGCATTTCAGGAAAGCTAAAGAGAATACATGCTTCATGATTTATGACCAAGCAGAAAAAAAAAGAAGAAAAGAAAACAAGGAATGTTGTGGTTGTAAAGTTTTGCGCGTATACGCACATGCTTGTTCCGAGCAGGTAGTGGGTCTATATTTAGACAGTTAGCCTACGCTCAAGAAAGGTTTTAATAAGGCTCATAAGTCTGAGCTTGTTTATGTGAAGAATCCACGAACACACAACTGTGCATTCTTATGTATTGTGTTTCGGAACATGTTTGTAACGACTGTTTGCAGTTTGACTGGAAAGTTCTTCCATAACTTCCCGTCTTAAGGGGGGAGATGTGATGCGCCTTGAACAAGGCTAATACCAATAAAGAGGTCCGCAGCAAGTTATCGCTCTCAGATCAAGACATGGCTTCCCAATCGTGGTCTTTTGCAACATTGTTGTGATGGTTTGGGTGCGATCTGCCAGGAATGGAGCGGAACATTTTGATTGTCATGATGTGGTGATTGGGTTGAGTCGTGACAATAATGAAAGTAGAGAATTTGGTTCTCGATCATGTTTTAAATCGAAATCAGTCTGTGTAATGAGTCTCTCCATTATTGCGGTGATGAATTTGAATTCGAAGAATTTTCAAAGTTTTATTGAATTCCCAGTAAATTGGGTATTTGGCAGTAACAACGCAAAGTAAAGAAACATTGGACAAGTATAATTTTGTTACTCGCTAGAAATCCGGGAAAGGTTCGACAAAATGAAGAATCCGTTATTGGGGAAATCGTTCATCACATTGGAAACGGGTTTTAAACCGTTTCCAACGCAAAGCCGTCAAATTTTCGTGCAAGGTAGACGAAATCATTGGTTTTCAAGAAAAAGAACGTTATGAGTTCAATAAACGACCAATTTAAGATGTTTGATAGTCTAATTACTTGCAGTTTGCCACAAGTATCAAAGTATTTGAAAGTAATAGAACGAATGAAATGCCTTTTTCTCCTTCATCTTTAATTGCGTGTCCTATTGTTTCTTATCTCTGCGTCATTGCTACTAATGACGCAAAGTACTTTAATGATTTGTAACAAACCCGCCAATTTTATTGCTTATAATGGCGTTACTCACAAGTATAAAAGAAACTTACAGATTTCGATCCTAGCTATTTCTACATACGGGTCATTCAAGGAAACTCCTCAACTCAAAATTGAAATGAATGTGTAGAATGACGTTGTATCGCAAAAAGATGCCAATAAGCGCGCAACGGTGACGAAGTTTCCTCAGACCATAGTAACCCAAATTCGTACAATTCACCTTTGGTGAATTTCTTTTCAATGTGACAGCTTTAAACGCCTTTTCCTCAGAAACTTGTGCGTTCGATACCTGCGTAAGGGAAATTGATATAACGGTGATGAAATCGAATTAGCGTTTTACTAAAGCTTCCCTGTATTTCCTGCAAATTTTGTATGTGACAGTAATAACTGGAAGGAGAGAAACTAGAAATCCGGGGAAGGTTCGACAAAACCAAAAAAAAAAAAACAGTTATTGGGGAAATCGTACATTACAATGCAAACGGGTTTGAAACCGTTTCCAAAGGAAAACCGTCAAATTTTCGTGCAAGGTAAACGAAATCATTGGTTCACCAGAAAGAACGGTTTTGCGTTTGAAACGGTTTCAAACGCAAAACCGTCAAATTTTCGTGCAAGGTAAACGAAATCATCGGTTTTCAAGAAAGAGAACGTTATGAATTCAAGTGAGTGATAACGACCAATTTAGGATGTTTGATAGTCTCATGACTTGCAGTTTGCCACAAGTACCAAAGTATTTGAAAGTAATACTACGAATGAAATGCCTTTTTCTTCTTGATCTTTAATTGCGTGTCCTATTTTTTCTTATCTTTGCGTCATTACTACTAATGACGCCATATATTTTAAATGATTTGTAACAAACCCGCCAATTTTATTTCTTATAATGGCGTAACTCACAAGTTTAAAAGAAACTTTTACAGATTTCGATCAAAGTAGACAGTTTGGGCCACGATAATGTTTCAAAGAGAAATTAGTATGTGTAATGAGTTTCTTCATTCTTAATATACAAAATTGTGCTACTTTCTCCAAACTACTTGAAATCGAATTAACGGTTAATGAAATTTTCAACGAGGAAGCATTTTCGATGTGTTCTTTAAGGAGAGAAAATTCCTTTGATTCGTTCTGTCGATTTTTTTCTACTTTGTTACTCGCTGGAAATCCGGGGAAGGTTCGACAAAATAAAGAAATCCGTTATTGGGGAAATTGTACATTACATTGAAAATGGGTTTGTGAACCGTTTCCAACGTAAAATCGTCCAATTTTCCTACAAGGTAAACGAAATAATTGGTTTTCAAGTAAAAAAAAAAATAAATAATAGAACGAATGAAATGCTTTTTTCTTCTTGATCTCTAATTGCGTGTCCTATGGTTTTCTTATCTTTGCGTCATTACGGTTGTAATGACGCAAAGATAAGACATCATAGGACACAATAAAATAAATGTCAAAATGTTTTCACACACTGCGAATTTTGTGAATCTGGTACAAAACTCCTTCTTTGTTGAAAGGAAACAAATCATTAAATTGTGAATTTTGTTTTTCATTTCTTATGACGCAATTCACAAGTTTAAATCGAAATTAGTCGAATTTCGATTTAAAACATGATCGTGACCCAAATTCTCTACTTTCATTATACTTTGGAAAATCAAAATCAGGCTATAGAATCACTATTTTCTTGTATTCACTCAGTTTTTTTCAAACTTGTGAATTGCGTCATAAGAATTGAAAAACAAAATTCACAATTTAATGATTTGTTTCCTTTCAACAAAGAAGGAGTTATGTACCAGATTTACAAAATTCGCAGTGTGTGAAAACATTTTGTCATTTAATTTATTGTGTCCTATGATGTCTTATCTTCACGTCATTACAACCGTAATGACGCAAAGATAAGAAAACCATAGGACACGCAATTAGAGATCAAGAAGAAAAAAGCATTTCATTCGTTCTATTAGTTTTTTTTTTACTTGAAAACCAAATATTTCGTTTACCTTGTACGAAAATTTGACGATTTTACGTTGGAAACGGGTCACAAACCCATTTTCAATGTAATGTACAATTTCCCCAATAACGGATTTCTTTATTTTGTCGAACCTTCCCCGGATTTCCAGCGAGTAACAAAGTAGAAAAAATCGACAGAACGAATCAAAGGAACTTTCTCTCCTTAAAGAACACATCGAAAATCCTTCCTCGTTGAAACTTTCATTGAACGCTAATTCGATTTGAAGTAGTTTGGAGAAAGTAGCACAATTTTGTATATTAAGAATGAAAAAACTCATTACACATACTAATTTCTCTTTGAAACATTATCGTGGCCCAAACTGTCTACTTTGATCGAAATCTGTAAAAGTTTCTTTTAAACTTGGGAGCTACGCCATGATAAGAAATAAAATTGGCGGGTTTGTTACAAATCATTTAAAATATATTGCGTCATTAGTAGCAATGACGCAAAGATAAGAAACAATAGGACACGCAATTAAAGATCATCAAGAAAAAGGCATTTCATTCGTCCTATTACTTTCAAATACTTTTGTACTTGTGGCAAACTGCAAGTCATGAGACTATCAAACATCCTAAATCGGTCGTTTATCACTTACTTGAATTCATAACGTTCTCTTTCTTAAAAACCAATGATTTCGTTTACCTTACACGAAAATTTGACGGTTTTGCGTTTGAAACCGTTTCAAACGCAAAACCGTTATATCTTGAAAACCAATGATTTCGTTTACCTTGCACGAAAATTTGACGGTTTTCCTTTGGAAACGGTTTCAAACCCGTTTGCAATGTAATGTACGATTTCCCCAATAACGTTTTTTGATTTGTTTTGTCGAACCTTACCCAAATTTCTAGTTTCTCTCCTTTCAGTTATTACTCTCAAATACAAAATTTGCAGGAAATTCAGCGAAACATTAGTAAAACGTTAATTCGATTTCATCACCGTTATATCAATTTCCCTTACGCAGGTATCGAACGCACAAGTTTCTGAGGAAAAGGCGTTTAAAGCTGTCACATTGAAAAGAAATTCACCAAAGGCGAATTGTTCGAATTTGGGTTGCTATGGTCTGAGGAAACTTCGTCACCGTTGCGCGCTTACTGGCATCGTTTTGCGACAAAACGTCATTCTACACATTCATTTCAATGTTGAGTTGAGGAGTTTCCTTGAATGACCTGTTTGTAGAAATAGCTAAAGACTTCAACACGTAACAAATGAAAACTGGTTTAACAAGTGAATAAGTTATTTATTCTTGTAATCAGGATAGCTTGATTTCTAATTGTTACGGTAATCCTAAGTAGTTTGGAGAAAGTATCACAATTTCGTACATTAAGAATGTAGAGACTAATTTCGTTTTCAAACATTATCGTGGCCAAAACTGCCTACTTTGATCGAAATCTGTAGAAGTTTCTTTTAGACTTGTGCGTTACGCCATTATAAGAAATAAAATTGGCGGGTTTGTTACAAATCATTAAAATACTTTGCGTCATTAGTAGTAATGACGCAAAGATAAGAAACAATAGGACATGAAATTGAAGATCAAGAAGAAAAGGTCATTTCATTCGTTCTATTACTTTCAAATATTTTCGTACTTGTGGCAAACTGCAAGTAATTAGACTATCAAACATCTTAAATTGGTCGTTTATTGAATTCATAATGTTCTTTTTCTTGAAAACCAATGATTCCGTTTACCTTGCACGAAAATTTGACGGTTTTGCGTTGGAAATGGTTTCAAACCCGTTTCCAATGTAATGTACGATTTCCCCAATAACGGATTCTTTATTTTGTCGAACCTTTTCCGGATTTCTAGCGAGTAACAAAAATCGACGAAATCGACAGAACAAATACAAGGAATTTTCTCTCCTTGTAGAACACATCGAATATACTTGTCTAATGTTTCTTTACTTTGCGTTGTTACTGCCAAATACCCAATTTACTGGGAATTCAACAAAACTTTCAAAATTCTTCGAATTCAAATTCATCACCGTAGTAATGCAGAGACTCATTACACAGACTAATTTCGATTTAAAACATGATCGTGAACCAAATTCTCTACTTTCATTATAATTTGGAAAATCAAAATCAGGCTATAGAATCACTATTTTCTTGTATCCACTCAGGTTTTTTTTAAACTTGTGAATTGCGTCATAAGAAATGAAAAACAAAATTCACAATTTAATGATTTGTTTCCTTTCAACAAAGAAGGAGTTTTGTACCAGATTCACAAAATTCGCAGTGTGTGAAAACATTTTGACATTTAATTTATTGTGTCCTATGATGTCTTATCTTTGCGTCACTACAACCGTAATGACGCAAAGATAAGAAAACCATAGGACACGCAATTAGAGATCAAGAAGAAAAAAGCATTTCATTCGTTCTATTAGTTTTTTTTTTTGTTTTTTACTTGAAAACAAATTATTTCGTTTACCTTGTAGGAAAATTTGACGATTTTACGTTGGAAACGGTTCACAAACCCATTTTCAATGTAATGTACAATTTCCCCAATAACGGATTTCTTTATTTTGTCGAACCTTCCCCGGATTTCCAGCGAGTAACAAAGTAGAAAAAATCGACAGAACGAATCAAAGGAATTTTCTCTCCTTAAAGAACACATCGAATATGTTTCGTCGGTGAACCTTTCATTAAACGTTAATTCGATTTGAAGTAGCTTGGAGAAAGTAGCACAATTTTGTATATTAAGAATGAAGAAACTCATTACACATACTAATTTCTCTTTGAAACATTATCGTGGCCCAAACTGTCTACTTTGATCGAAATCTGTAAAAGTTTCTTTTAAACTTGTGAGTTACGCCATTATAAGAAATAAAATTGGCGGGTTTGTTACAAATCATTTAAAATATATGGCGTCATTACTAGTAATGACGCAAAGATAAGAAAAAATAGGACACGCAATTAAAGATCAAGAAGAAAAAGGCATTTCATTCGTCCTATCACTTTCAAATACTTTGGTACTTGTGGCAAACTGCAAGTCATGAGACTATCAAACATCCTAAATTGGTCGTTTATCCCTCACTTGAATTCATAACGTTCTCTTTCTTCAAAACTGATGATTTCGTTTACCTTGCACGAAAATTTGACGGTTTTGCGTTTGAAACCGTTTCAAACGCAAAACCGTTCTTTCTTGTAAACCAATGATTTCGTTTACCTTGCACGAAAATTTGACGGTTTTCCTTTGGAAACGGTTTCAAACCCGTTTGCATTGTAATGTACGAGTTCCCCAATAACGGTTTTTGTTTTTGTTTTGTCGAACCTTCCCCGGATTTCTAGTTTCTCTCCTTCCAGTTATTACTCTCAAATACAAAATTTGCAGGAAATACAGGGAAACTTTAGTAAAACGCTAATTCGATTTCATCACCGTTATATCAATTTCCCTTACGCAGGTATCGAACGCACAAGTTTCTGAGGAAAAGGCGTTTAAAGCTGTCACATTGAAAAGAAATTCACCAAAGGTGAATTGTACGAATTTGGGTTACTATGGTCTGAGGAAACTTCGTCACCGTTGCGCGCTTATTGGCATCTTTTTGCGATACAACGTCATTCTGCACATTCATTTCAATTTTGAGATGAGGAGTTTCCTTGAATGACCCGTATGTAGAAATAGCTAGGATCGAAATCTGTAAGTTTCTTTTAAACTTGTGAGTAACGCCATTATAAGCAATAAAATTGGCGGGTTTGTTACAAATCATTAAAATGCTTTGCGTCATTAGTAGCAATGACGCAGAGATAAGAAACAATAGGACACGCAATTAAAGATGAAGGAGAAAAAGGCATTTCATTCGTTCTATTACTTTCAAATACTTTGATACTTGTGGCAAACTGCAAGTAATTAGACTATCAAACATCTTAAATTGGTCGTTTATTGAATTCATCACGTTCTTTTTCTTGAAAACCAATGATTTCGTCTACCTTGCACGAAAATTTGACGGCTTTGCGTTGAAAACGGTTTCAAACCCGTTTCCAATGTAATGAACGATTTCCCCAATAACGGATTCTTCATTTTGTCGAACCTTTCCCGGATTCCTAGCGAGTAACAAAATTATACTTGTCCAATGTTTCTTTACTTTGCGTTGTTACTGCCAAATACCCAATTTACTGGGAATTCAACAAAACTTTCAAAATTCTTCGAATTCAAATTCATCACCGTAATAATGCAGACTCATTACACGGACTAATTTCGATTTAAAACATGATCGTGAACCAAATTCTCTACTTTCATTATAATTTGGAAAATCAAAATCAGGCTATAGAATCACTATTTTCTTGTATTCACTCAGTTTTTTTTTTAACTTGTGAATTGCGTCATAAGAAATGAAAAACAAAATTCACAATTTAATGATTTGTTTCCTTTCAACAAAGAAGGAGTTTTGTACCAGATTCACAAAATTCGCAGTGTGTGAAAACATTTTTACATTGAATTTATTGTGTCCTATGATGTCTTATCTTTGTGTCATTACAACCGTAATGACGCAAAGATAAGAAAACCATAGGACACGCAATTAGAGATCAAGAAGAAAAAAGCATTTCATTCGTTCTATTAGTTTTTTTGTTTTTTACTTGAAAACCAATTATTTAGTTTACCTTGTAGGAAAATTTGACGATTTTACGTTGGAAACGGTTCACAAACCCATTTTCAATGTAATGTACAATTTCCCCAATAACGGATTTCTTTATTTTGTCGAACCTTTCCCGGATTTCTAGCGAGTAACAAAATTATACTTGTCCAATGTTTCTTTACTTTGCGTTGTTACTGCCAAATACCCAATTTACTGAAAATTCAATAAAACTTTCAAAATTCTTCAAATTCAAATTCATCACCGTAATAATGCAGAGACTCATTACACAGACTATTATGGTGATAAAATTGAATTCGAAGAATTTTTGAAAGTTTCGATGAATTCCCAGTAAATTGGGTATTTGGCAGTAACAACGCAAAGTAAAGAAACATTGGACAGGTATATTCGATGTGTTCTACAAGGAGAGAAAATTATTTGTATTTGTTCTGTCGATTTCGTCGATTTTGTTACTCGCTAGAAATCCGGGAAAGGTTCGACAAAATAATGAATCCGTTATTGGGGAAATCGTACATTACATTGCAAACGGGTTTGAAACCGTTTTCAAAGGAAAACCGTCAAATTTTCGTGCAAGGTAAACGAAATCATTGGTTTTCAAGAAAGAACGGTTTTTGCGTTTGAAACGGTTTCAAACGCAAAACCGTCAAATTTTCGTGCAAGGTAAACGAAATCATCGGTTTTCAAGAAAGAGAACGTTATGAATTCAAGTGAGTGATAAACGACCAATTTAGGATGTTTGATAGTTTCATGACTTGCAGTTTGCCACAAGTACCACAGTATTTGAAAGTAATAGGACGAATGAAATGCCTTTTTCTTCTTGATCTTTAAAGGGATAGTACAGTTTTGGTGGAGATGAGAATTGGGCTTTTAACTTTTTCCGAGATACCAAGAAAACACTTATGATATAGTACAGAGCATACCATTTTAAGAGGAATTCAAAGTTTATTTGATGAAAATCGGGTTTGGAATGACTGAAACATCCAAAAACAAAGTAAAACAAAGCGATTGTAATAAAGTGTGGGTCCCACACTTTATTAGAATCGCTCTTTTTTGGATATCTCAGCCATTTCAAAACCAATTTTCATCAAATAAACATTGAATTCCTCATAGAATTACATGCTCTTTCATATTTCATAAGAGGTTTCACATTATCTCACCAAAAAATGTTAGAAACCTGAAATTAGGTCTCAACCAAAACTGTACAATCCCTTTAATTGCGTGTCCTATTTTTTCTTATCTTTGCGTCATTACTTATAATGACACCATATATTTTAAATGATTTGTAACAAACCCGCCAATTTTATTTCTTATAAAGGCGTAACTCACAAGTTTTAAAGAAACTTTTACAGATTTCGATCAAAGTAGACATTTTGGGCCACGATAATGTTTCAAATAAAAATTAGTATGTGTAATGAGTTTCTTCATTCTTAATGTACAAAATTGTGCTACTTTCTCCAAACTACTTCAAATCGAATTAGCGTTTAATGAAAGTTTCAACGAGGAAGCATTTTCGATGTGTTCTTTAAGGAGAGAAAATTCCTTTGATTCGTTCTGTCGATTTTTTCTACTTTGTTACTCGCTGGAAATCCGGGGAAGGTTCGACAAAATAAAGAAATCCGTTATTGGGGAAATTGTACATTACATTGAAAATGGGTTTGTGAACCGTTTCCAACGTAAAATCGTCAAATTTTCCTACAAGGTAAACGAAATAATTGGTTTTCAAGTAAAAAAAAACAAACAAAACTAATAGAACGAATGAAATGCTTTTTTCTTCTTGATCTCTAATTGCGTGTCCTATGGTTTTCTTATCTTTGCGTCATTACGGTTGTAATGACGCTAAGATAAGACATCATAGGGTACAATAAAATAAATGTCAAAATGTTTTCACACACTGCGAATTTTGTGAATCTGGTACATAACTCCTTTTTTGTTGAAAGGAAAACTATTATTAAATTGTAAATTTTGTTTTTCATTTCTTATGACGCAATTCACAAGTTTTAAAAAAACTGAGGAATACAAGAAAATAGTGATTCTATAGCCTGATTTTGATTTTCCAAATTAAAATGAAAGTAGAGAATTTGGTTCACGATCATGTTTTGAATCGAAATTAGTGTCTTTGTAATGAGTCTCTGCATTATTACGCTGATGAAATTGAATTCGAAGAATTTTGACAATTTCATTGAATTCCCAGTAAATTGGGTATTTGGCAGTAACGACGCAAAGTAAAGAAACATTGGACAAGTATATTCGATGTGTTCTACAAGGAGAGAAAATTCCTTGTATTTGTTCTGTCGATTTCGTCGATTTTGTTACTCGCTAGAAATCCGGGGAAGGTTCGACAAAATAAAGAATCCGTTATTGGGGAAATCGTACATTACATTGGAAACGGGTTTGAAACCGTTTCCAACGCAAAACCGTCAAAATTTCGTGCAAGGTAAACGAAATCATTGGTTTTCAAGAAAAAGAACGTTATGAATTCAATAAACGACCAATTTAAGATGTTTGATAGTCTAATTACTTGCAGTTTGCCACAAGTATCAAAGTATTTGAAAGTAATAGAACGAATGAAATGCCTTTTTCTCCTTGATCTTTAATTGCGTGTCCTATTGTTTCTTATCTTTGTGTCATTACTACTAATGACGCAAAGTATTTTGATGATTTGTAACAAACCCGCCAATTTTATTTCTTATAATGGCGTAGCTCACAAGTTTAAAAGAAACTTACAGATTTCGATCTTAGCTATTTCTTCATACGGGTCATTCAAGGAAACTCCTCAACTCAAAATTGAAATGAATGTGTAGAATGACGTTTTATCGCAAAAAGATGCCAATAAGCGCGCAACGGTAACGAAGCTTCCTCAGACCATAGTAACCCAAATTCATACAATTCGCCTTTGGTGAATTTCTTTTCAATGTGACAGCTTTAAACGCCTTTTCCTCAGAAACTTGTGCGTTCGATACCTGCGTAAGGGAAATTGATATAACGGTGATGAAATCGAATTAGCGTTTTACTAAAGTTTCCCTGAATTTCCTGCAAATTCTGTATTTGAGAGTAATAACTGGAAGGAGAGAAACTAGAAATCCGGGAAAGGTTCGACAAAACAAACAAAAAAAAACCGTTATTGGGGAAATCGTACATTACATTGCAAACGGGTTTGAAACCGTTTCCAAAGGAAAACCGTCAAATTTTCGTGCAAGGTAAACGAAATCATTGGTTCTCAAGAAATAACGGTTTTGCGTTTGAAACGGTTTCAAACGCAAAACCGTCAAATTTTCGTGCAAGGTAAACGAAATCATTGGTTTTCAAGAAAGAGAACGTTATGAATTCAAGTGAGTGATAAACGACCAATTTAGGATGTTTGATAGTCTCATGACTTGCAGTTTGCCACAAGTACCAAAGTATTTGAAAGTAATATGACGAATGAAATGCCTTTTTCTTTATGATCTTTAAATGCGTGTCCTATTGTTTCTTATCTTTGCGTCATTACTTCTAATGACGCCATATATTATAGATGATTTGTAACAAACCCGCCAATTTTATTTCTTATAATGGCGTAACTCACAAGTTTAAAAGAAACTTTTACAGATTTCGATCAAAGTAGACATTTTGGGCCACGATAATGTTTCAAAGAGAAATTAGTATGTGTAATGAGTTTCTTCATTCTTAATATACAAAATTGTGCTACTTTCTCCAAACTACTTCAAATCGAATTAACGTTTAATGAAAGTTTCAACGAGGAAGCATTTTCGATGTGTTTTTAAGGAGAGAAAATTCCTTTGATTCGTTCTGTCGATTATTTCTACTTTGTTACTCGCTGGGAATCCGGGGAAGGTTCGACAAAATAAAGAAATCCGTTATTGGGGAAATTGTACATTACATTGAAAATGGGTTTGTGAACCGTTTCCAACGTAAAATCGTCAAATTTTCCTACAAGGTAAACGAAATAATTGGTTTTCAAGTAAAAAAAAAAAAAAAAAAAACTAATAGAACGAATGAAATGCTTTTTTCTTCTTGATCTCTAATTGCGTGTCCTATGGTTTTCTTATCTTTGCGTCATTACGGTTGGAATGACGCAAAGATAAGACATCATAGGACACAATAAAATAAACGTCAAAATGTTTTTACACACTGCGAATTTTGTGAATCTGGTACAAAACTCCTTCTTTGTTGAAAGGAAACAAATCATTAAATTGTGAATTTTGTTTTTCGTTTCTTATGACGCAATTCACAAGTTTAAAAAAACTGAGTGAATACAAGAAAATAGTGATTCTATAGCCTGATTTTGATTTTCCAAATTATAATGAAAGTAGAGAATTTGGTTCTTGATCATGTTTTAAATCGAAATTAGTCTGTGTAATGAGTCTCTGCATTATTGCGGTGATGAATTTGAATTCGAAGAATTTTGAAAGTGTTATTGAATTCCCAGTAAATTGGGTATTTGGCAGTAACAACGCAAAGTAAAGAAACATTGGACAAGTATAATTTTGTAACTCGCTAGAAATCCGGGAAAGGGTCGACGAAATGAAGAAGCCGTTCTTGGGGAAATCGTTCATTACATTGGAAACGGGTTTGAAACCGTTTCCAACGGAAAACCGTTAAATTTTCGTGCAAGGTAAACGAAATCATTGGTTTTCAAGAAATAACGGTTTTGCGTTTGAAACGGTTTCAAACGCAAAACCGTCAAATTTTCGTGCAAGGTGAACGAAATCATTGGTTTTCAAGAAAGAGAACGTTATGAATTCAAGTGAGTGATAACGACCAATTTAGGATGTTTGATAGTCTCATGACTTGCAGTTTGCCACAAGTACCGAAGTATTTGAAAGTAATAGGACTAATGAAATGCCTTTTTTTTATGATCTTTAATTGCGTGTCCTATTGTTTCTTATCTTTGCGTCATTACTACTAATGACGCCATATATTTCAAATGATTTGTAACAAACCCGCCAATTTTATTTCTTATAATGGCGTAACTCACAAGTTTAAAAGAAACTTTTACAGATTTCGATCAAAGTAGACAGTTTGGGCCACGATAATGTTTCAAAGAGAAATTAGTATGTGTAATGAGTTTCTTCATTCTTAATATACAAAATTGTGCTACTTTCTCCAAACTACTTCAAATCGAATTAGCGTTTAATGAAAGTTTCAACGAGGAAGCATTTTCGATGTGTTCTTTAAGGAGAGAAAATTCCTTTAATTCGTTCTGTCGATTTTTTCTCCTTTGTTACTCGCTGGAAATCCTGGAAAGGTTCGACAAAATAAAGAAATCCGTTATTGGGGAAATCGTACATGACATTGAAAATGGGTTTGTGAACCGTTTCCAACGTAAATTCGTCAAATTTTCCTACAAGGTAAACGAAATAATTGGTTTTCAAGTAAAAAAAAGAAAAACTAATAGAACGAATGAAATGCTTTTTTCTTCTTGATCTCTAATTGCGTGTCCTATGGTTTTCTTATCTTTGCGTCATTACGGTTGTAATGACACAAAGATAAGACATCATAGGACACAATAAATTCAATGTAAAAATGTTTTCACACACTGCGAATTTTGTGAATCTGGTACAAAACTCCTTCTTTGTTGAAAGGAAACAAATCATTAAATTGTGAATTTTGTTTTTCATTTCTTATGACGCAATTCACAAGTTTTAAAAAAACTGAGTGGATACAAGAAAATAGTGATTCTATAACCTGATTTTGATTTTCCAAATTATAATGAAAGTAGAGAAGTTGGCTCACGATCATGTTTTAAATCGAAATTAGTCTGTGTGATGAGTCTCTGCATTATTACGGTGATGAAATTGAATTCGAAGAATTTTGAAAGTTTCATCGAATTCCCAGTAAATTGGGTATTTGGCAGTAACGACGCAAAGTAAAGAAACATTGGACAAGTATATTCGATGTGTTCTACAAGGAGAGAAAATTCCTTGTATTTGTTCTCTCGATTTCGTCGATTTTGTTACTTGCTAGAAATCCGGGGAAGGTTCGACAAAATAAACAATCCGTTATTGGGGAAATCGTACATTACATTGGAAACGGGTTTGAAACCATTTCCAACGCAAAACCGTCAAATTTTCGTGCAAGGTAAACGAAATCATTGGTTTTCAAGAAAAAGAACATTATGACTTCAATAAACGACCAATTTAAGATGTTTAATAGTCTAATTACTTGCAGTTTGCCACAAGTACGAAAGTATTTGAAAGTAGTAGAACGAATGAAATGACCTTTTCTTCTTGATCTTCAATTTCATGTCCTATTGTTTCTGATCTTTGCGTCATTACTACTAATGTCGTAAAGTATTTTAATGATTTGTAACAAACCCGCCAATTCTATTTCTTATAATGGCGTAACGCACAAGTTTAAAAGAAACTTCTACAGATTTCGATCAAAGTAGGCAGTTTTGGCCACGATAATGTTTGAAAACGAAATTAGTCTCTATATTCTTAATATACGAAATTGTGATACTTTCTCCAAACTACTTAGGATTGCCGTAACAATTAGAAATCAAGCTATCCTGATTACAAGAATAAATAACTTATTCACTTGTTAAACCAGTTTTCATTTGTTACGTGTTGAAAGTCTTTAGCTATTTCTACAAACAGGTCATTCAAGTAAACTCCTCAACTTAAAATTGAAATGAATATGTAAAATGACGTTTTGTCGCAAAACGATGCCAGTAAGCGCGCAACGGTGACGAAGTTTCCTCAGACCATAGCAACCCAAATTCGAACAATTCCCCTTTGGTGAATTTCTTTTCAATGTGACAGCTTTAAACGCCTTTTCCTCAGAAACTTGTGCGTTCGATACCTACGTAAGGGAAATTGATATAACGGTGATGAAATCGAATTAGCGTTTTACTAAAGTTTCCCTGAATTTCCTGCAAATTTTGTATTTGAGAGTAATAACTAGAAGGAGAGAAACTAGAAATCCGGGTAAGGTTCGACAAAACAAATCAAAAAACGTTATTGGGGAAATCGTACATTACATTGCAAACGGGTTTGAAACCGTTTCCAACGGAAAACCGTTAAATTTTCGTGCAAGGTAAACGAAATCATTGGTTTTCAAGAAATAACGGTTTTGCGTTTGAAACGGTTTCAAACGCGAAACCGTCAAATTTTCGTGCAAGGTAAACGAAATCATTGGTTTTCAAGAAAGAGAACGTTATGAATTCAAGTGAGTGATAACGACCAATTTAGGATGTTTGATAGTCTCATGACTTGCAGTTTGCCACAAGTACCAAAGTATTTGAAAGTAATAGGACGAATGAAATGCCTTTTTCTTTATGATCTTTAATTGCGTGTCCTATTGTTTCTTATCTTTGCGTCATTACTACTAATGACGCCATAAATTTCAAATGATTTGTAACAAACCCGCCAATTTTATTTCTTATAATGGCGTAACTCACAAGTTTAAAAGAAACTTTTACAGATTTCGATCAAAGTAGACAGTTTGGGCCACGATAATGTTTCAAAGAGAAATTAGTATGTGTAATGAGTTTCTTCATTCTTAATATACAAAATTGTGCTACTTTCTCCAAACTACTTCAAATCGAATTAGCGTTTAATGAAAGTTTCAACGAGGAAGCATTTTCGATGTGTTCTTTAAGGAGAGAAAATTCCTTTAATTCGTTCTGTCGATTTTTTCTCCTTTGTTACTCGCTGGAAATCCTGGAAAGGTTCGACAAAATAAAGAAATCCGTTATTGGGGAAATCGTACATTACATTGAAAATGGGTTTGTGAACCGTTTCCAACGTAAAATCGTCAAATTTTCCTACAAGGTAAACGAAATAATTGGTTTTCAAGTAAAAAAAAAGAAAAACTAATAGAACGAATGAAATGCTTTTTTCTTCTTGATCTCTAATTGCGTGTCCTATGGTTTTCTTATCTTTGCGTCATTACGGTTGTAATGACACAAAGATAAGACATCATAGGACACAATAAATTCAATGTAAAAATGTTTTCACACACTGCGAATTTTGTGAATCTGGTACAAAACTCCTTCTTTGTTGAAAGGAAACAAATCATTAAATTGTGAATTTTGTTTTTCATTTCTTATGACGCAATTCACAAGTTTTAAAAAAACTGAGTGGATACAAGAAAATAGTGATTCTATAACCTGATTTTGATTTTCCAAATTATAATGAAAGTAGAGAAGTTGGCTCACGATCATGTTTTAAATCGAAATTAGTCTGTGTGATGAGTCTCTGCATTATTACGGTGATGAAATTGAATTCGAAGAATTTTGAAAGTTTCATCGAATTCCCAGTAAATTGGGTATTTGCCAGTAACGACGCAAAGTAAAGAAACATTGGACAAGTATATTCGATGTGTTCTACAAGGAGAGAAAATTCCTTGTATTTGTTCTGTCGATTTCGTCGATTTTGTTACTCGCTAGAAATTCGGGAAGGTTCGACAAAATAAAGAATCCGTTATTGGGGAAATCGTACATTACATTGGAAACGGGTTTGAAACCGTTTCCAACGCAAAACCGTCAAATTTTCGTGCAAGGTAAACGAAATCATTGGTTTTCAAGAAAAAGAACGTTATGAATTCAATAAACGACCAATTTAAGATGTTTGATAGTCTAATTACTTGCAGTTTGCCACAAGTATCAAAGTATTTGAAAGTAATAGAACGAATGAAATGCCTTTTTCTCCTTGATCTTTAATTGCGTGTCCTATTGTTTCTTATCTTTGTGTCATTACTACTAATGACGCAAAGTATTTTGATGATTTGTAACAAACCCGCCAATTTTATTTCTTATAATGGCGTAGCTCACAAGTTTAAAAGAAACTTACAGATTTCGATCTTAGCTATTTCTTCATACGGGTCATTCAAGGAAACTCCTCAACTCAAAATTGAAATGAATGTGTAGAATGACGTTTTATCGCAAAAAGATGCCAATAAGCGCGCAACGGTAACGAAGTTTCCTCAGACCATAGTAACCCAAATTCATACAATTCGCCTTTGGTGAATTTCTTTTCAATGTGACAGCTTTAAACGCCTTTTCCTCAGAAACTTGTGCGTTCGATACCTGCGTAAGGGAAATTGATATAACGGTGATGAAATCGAATTAGCGTTTTACTAAAGTTTCCCTGAATTTCCTGCAAATTCTGTATTTGAGAGTAATAACTGGAAGGAGAGAAACTAGAAATCCGGGAAAGGTTCGACAAAACAAACAAAAAAAAACCGTTATTGGGGAAATCGTACATTACATTGCAAACGGGTTTGAAACCGTTTCCAAAGGAAAACCGTCAAATTTTCGTGCAAGGTAAACGAAATCATTGGTTTTCAAGAAATAACGGTTTTGCGTTTGAAACGGTTTCAAACGCAAAACCGTCAAATTTTCGTGCAAGGTAAACGAAATCATTGGTTTTCAAGAAAGAGAACGTTATGAATTCAAGTGAGTGATAAACGACCAATTTAGGATGTTTGATAGTCTCATGACTTGCAGTTTGCCACAAGTACCAAAGTATTTGAAAGTAATATGACGAATGAAATGCCTTTTTCTTTATGATCTTTAATTGCGTGTCCTATTGTTTCTTATCTTTGCGTCATTACTTCTAATGACGCCATATATTATAGATGATTTGTAACAAACCCGCCAATTTTATTTCTTATAATGGCGTAACTCACAAGTTTAAAAGAAACTTTTACAGATTTCGATCAAAGTAGACATTTTGGGCCACGATAATGTTTCAAAGAGAAATTAGTATGTGTAATGAGTTTCTTCATTCTTAATATACAAAATTGTGCTACTTTCTCCAAACTACTTCAAATCGAATTAACGTTTAATGAAAGTTTCAACGAGGAAGCATTTTCGATGCGTTCTTTAAGGAGAGAAAATTCCTTTGATTCGTTCTGTCGATTATTTCTACTTTGTTACTCGCTGGGAATCCGGGGAAGGTTCGACAAAATAAAGAAATCCGTTATTGGGGAAATTGTACATTACATTGAAAATGGGTTTGTGAACCGTTTCCAACGTAAAATCGTCAAATTTTCCTACAAGGTAAACGAAATAATTGGTTTTCAAGTAAAAAAAAAAAAAAAAAACTAATAGAACGAATGAAATGCTTTTTTTCTTCTTGATCTCTAATTGCGTGTCCTATGGTTTTCTTATCTTTGCGTCATTACGGTTGGAATGACGCAAAGATAAGACATCATAGGACACAATAAAATAAACGTCAAAATGTTTTTACACACTGCGAATTTTGTGAATCTGGTACAAAACTTCTTCTTTGTTGAAAGGAAACAAATCATTAAATTGTGAATTTTGTTTTCGTTTCTTATGACGCAATTCACAAGTTTAAAAAAACTGAGTGAATACAAGAAAATAGTGATTCTATAGCCTGATTTTGATTTTCCAAATTATAATGAAAGTAGAGAATTTGGTTCTTGATCATGTTTTAAATCGAAATTAGTCTGTGTAATGAGTCTCTGCATTATTGCGGTGATGAATTTGAATTCGAAGAATTTTGAAAGTGTTATTGAATTCCCAGTAAATTGGGTATTTGGCAGTAACAACGCAAAGTAAAGAAACATTGGACAAGTATAATTTTGTAACTCGCTAGAAATCCGGGAAAGGGTCGACGAAATGAAGAAGCCGTTCTTGGGGAAATCGTTCATTACATTGGAAACGGGTTTGAAACCGTTTCCAACGGAAAACCGTTAAATTTTCGTGCAAGGTAAACGAAATCATTGGTTTTCAAGAAATAACGGTTTTGCGTTTGAAACGGTTTCAAACGCAAAACCGTCAAATTTTCGTGCAATGTAAACGAAATCATTGGTTTTCAAGAAAGAGAACGTTATGAATTCAAGTGAGTGATAACGACCAATTTAGGATGTTTGATAGTCTCATGACTTGCAGTTTGCCACAAGTACCAAAGTATTTGAAAGTAATAGGACTAATGAAATGCCTTTTTCTTTATGATCTTTAATTGCGTGTCCTATTGTTTCTTATCTTTGCGTCATTACTACTAATGACGCCATATATTTCAAATGATTTGTAACAAACCCGCCAATTTTATTTCTTATAATGGCGTAACTCACAAGTTTAAAAGAAACTTTTACAGATTTCGATCAAAGTAGACAGTTTGGGCCACGATAATGTTTCAAAGAGAAATTAGTATGTGTAATGAGTTTCTTCATTCTTAATATACAAAATTGTGCTACTTTCTCCAAACTACTTCAAATCGAATTAGCGTTTAATGAAAGTTTCAACGAGGAAGCATTTTCGATGTGTTCTTTAAGGAGAGAAAATTCCTTTAATTCGTTCTGTCGATTTTTTCTCCTTTGTTACTCGCTGGAAATCCTGGAAAGGTTCGACAAAATAAAGAAATCCGTTATTGGGGAAATCGTACATGACATTGAAAATGGGTTTGTGAACCGTTTCCAACGTAAAATCGTCAAATTTTCCTACAAGGTAAACGAAATAATTGGTTTTCAAGTAAAAAAAAAGAAAAACTAATAGAACGAATGAAATGCTTTTTTCTTCTTCATCTCTAATTGCGTGTCCTATGGTTTTCTTATCTTTGCGTCATTACGGTTGTAATGACACAAAGATAAGACATCATAGGACACAATAAATTCAATGTAAAAATGTTTTCACACACTGCGAATTTTGTGAATCTGGTACAAAACTCCTTCTTTGTTGAAAGGAAACAAATCATTAAATTGTGAATTTTGTTTTTCATTTCTTATGACGCAATTCACAAGTTTTAAAAAAACTGAGTGGATACAAGAAAATAGTGATTCTATAACCTGATTTTGATTTTCCAAATTATAATGAAAGTAGAGAAGTTGGCTCACGATCATGTTTTAAATCGAAATTAGTCTGTGTGGTGAGTCTCTGCATTATTACGGTGATGAAATTGAATTCGAAGAATTTTGAAAGTTTCATCGAATTCCCAGTAAATTGGGTATTTGGCAGTAACGACGCAAAGTAAAGAAACATTGGACAAGTATATTCGATGTGTTCTACAAGGAGAGAAAATTCCTTGTATTTGTTCTCTCGATTTCGTCGATTTTGTTACTTGCTAGAAATCCGGGGAAGGTTCGACAAAATAAAGAATCCGTTATTGGGGAAATCGTACATTACATTGGAAACGGGTTTGAAACCATTTCCAACGCAAAACCGTCAAATTTTCGTGCAAGGTAAACGAAATCATTGGTTTTCAAGAAAAAGAACATTATGACTTCAATAAACGACCAATTTAAGATGTTTAATAGTCTAATTACTTGCAGTTTGCCACAAGTACGAAAGTATTTGAAAGTAGTAGAACGAATGAAATGACCTTTTCTTCTTGATCTTCAATTTCATGTCCTATTGTTTCTGATCTTTGCGTCATTACTACTAATGTCGTAAAGTATTTTAATGATTTGTAACAAACCCGCCAATTCTATTTCTTATAATGGCGTAACGCACAAGTTTAAAAGAAACTTCTACAGATTTCGATCAAAGTAGGCAGTTTTGGCCACGATAATGTTTGAAAACGAAATTAGTCTCTATATTCTTAATATACGAAATTGTGATACTTTCTCCAAACTACTTAGGATTGCCGTAACAATTAGAAATCAAGCTATCCTGATTACAAGAATAAATAACTTATTCACTTGTTAAACCAGTTTTCATTTGTTACGTGTTGAAAGTCTTTAGCTATTTCTACAAACAGGTCATTCAAGGAAACTCCTCAACTTAAAATTGAAATGAATATGTAAAATGACGTTTTGTAGCAAAACGATGCCAGTAAGCGCGCAACGGTGACGAAGTTTCCTCAGACCATAGCAACCCAAATTCGAACAATTCCCCTTTGGTGAATTTCTTTTCAATGTGACAGCTTTAAACGCCTTTTCCTCAGAAACTTGTGCGTTCGATACCTACGTAAGGGAAATGGATATAACGGTGATGAAATCGAATTAGCGTTTTACTAAAGTTTCCCTGAATTTCCTGCAAATTTTGTATTTGAGAGTAATAACTAGAAGGAGAGAAACTAGAAATCCGGGTAAGGTTCGACAAAACAAATCAAAAAACGTTATTGGGGAAATCGCACATTACATTGCAAACGGGTTTGAAACCGTTTCCAACGGAAAACCGTCAAATTTTCGTGCAAGGTAAACGAAATCAATGGTTTTCAAGAAATAACGGTTTTGCGTTTGAAACGGTTTCAAACGCAAAACCGTCAAATTTTCGTGCAAGGTAAACGAAATCATTGGTTTTCAAGAAAGAGAACGTTATGAATTCAAGTGAGTGATAAACGACCAATTTAGGATGTTTGTTAGTCTCATGACTTGCAGTTTGCCAGAAGTACCAAAGTATTTGAAAGTAATAGGACGAATGAAATGCCTTTTTCTTTATGATCTTTAATTGCGTGTCCTATTGTTTCTTATCTTTGCGTCATTACTACTAATGACGCCATATATTTTAAACGATTTGTAACAAACCCGCCAATCTTATTTCTTATAATGGCGTAACTCACAAGTTTAAAAGAAACTTTTACAGATTTCGATCAAAGTAGACAGTTTGGGCCACGATAATGTTTCAAAGAGAAATTAGTATGTGTAATGAGTTTCTTCACTCTTAATATACAAAATTGTGCTACTTTCTCCAAACTACTTTAAATCGAATTAGCGTTTAATGAAAGTTTCAACGAGGAAGCATTTTCGATGTGTTCTTTAAGGAGAGAAAATTCCTTTGATTCGTTATGTCGACTTTTTCTACTTTGTTACTCGCTGGAAATCCGGGGAAGGTTCGACAAAATAAAGAAATCCGTTATTGGGGAAATTGTACATTGCATTGAAAATGGGTTTGTGAACCGTTTCCAACGTAAAATCGTCAAATTTTCTTACAAGGTAAACGAAATAATTGGTTTTCAAGTAAAAAAAAAACTAATAGAACGAATGAAATGCTTTTTTCTTCTTGATCTCTAATTGCGTGTCCTATGGTTTTCTTATCTTTGCGTCATTACGGTTGTAATGACGCAAAGATAAAACATCATAGGACACAATAAAATAAATGTCAAAATGATTTCACACACTGCGAATTTTGTGAATCTGGTACAAAACTCCTACTTTGTTGAAAGGAAATAAATCATTAAATTGTGAATTTTGTTTTTCATTTCTTATGACGCAATTTACAAGTTAAAAAAACTGAGTGAATACAAAGAAATAGTGATTCTACAGACTTTTCGTCGTTACTGCCAATACCCAATTTACTGGGAATTCAATGAAACTTTCATTATGAACTCATTTGTTTTCATCACCGCTATAATGCCGAGACTCATTACACACACTAATTTCTCCACTGGTTTCAACTGGTCTCAACTGGTTTTAACTGGTTTCAACTGGTTTGAACTGATCTCAACTCGTTTTACTGGTTCTGAAATCCGCCATAATAAGAAATGAAAGTTTTGTTTCTTTTGAACCAAATAGCTTTGTAATCAGGTTGACAATATTGACGGGTTTGTTAAAAATCATTTTCAATACATTGCGTAATTAGGAGTAATGACGTAAATATAAAAAACCATAGCACACGCAATTAAATATTAAGAAGAAAAAAGACATTTCTTTCTTTCTGCTACTTTCAAATACTTTGGTACTTGTTTCAAACTGGAAATGATTAGACTATAAAGCATCTTAAATTGGTCATTAATCAGTCACTTGATTTCATACTCTTTTTTGAAAACCAATGATTTCGCTTGCCTTGCACGAAAATTTGATGGTTTTACGTTGCAAACGAACTCCCACCCGTTTGCAATGCAATGTACGATTTAACCAATAACGAACAAAATAGCTTTGGAACCAGATTGACAAAATTGACGGGTTTGTTACAAATCGTTTTCAATACATTGCGTCATACATTAGTAGTAATGTCGCAAAGATAAGAAACCATAGCACACGCCATTAAAGATCAAGAAGAAAAAAGACATTTTATTCATTTTGCTATTTTCAAATACTTTGGTACTTCTTTCAAATTAAAGTGATTAGACTGTCAAACATCTTAAATTGCTCAGTTGTCAGTCACTTGATTTCATAATACACTCTTTTTTGAAATTCAATTTTCTTTTAAACTTCTGAATTCCGTCATAATAAGAAATGAAAGTTTTGTTTCTTTTGAACAAAATAGCTTTGCAATCAGATTGACAAAATTGACGGGTGTGTTACAAAACATTTTTAATACATTGCGTCATTAGTAGTAATGACGCAAAGATAAGACACCATAGCACACGCGATTAAAGATCAACAAGAAAAAAGACATTTTATTCATTCTTCTACTCTCAAGTAGTTTGGTACTCGTTTCAAACTGCAATTAATTAGACTATCAAGCATCTTAAATTGGTCATTTATCAGTCACTTGATTTCATGACATACTCTTTCTTGAAGTTCCCTAAGTTTCTTATTTTTTTTTTTATTTCTGATTTCCGCCATAACAAGAAATGAAAGTTTTTGTTTCTTTTGAACAAAATAGCTTTGTAATCAGATTGACAAAATTGACGGGTTTCTTAGAAATCATTTTCAATACATTGCGTCATTAGTAGTAATGACGCAAAGACAAGCGATTAAAGATTAAGAAGAAAATGACATTTCATTTTTTCTGCTACTTTCAAAAACTTTGGTACTTGTTTCAAACTTCAAATGATTAGACTATCAAGCATCCTAAATTGGTCATTTATCAGTGACTTGGTCTCATTACATACTCTTTCTTGAAAACCAATGATTTCGTTTGACCTTGCACGAAAATTTGACGGTTTTACGTTGTAAACGAACTCCCACCCGTTTGCAATGTAATGGTACGATTTAACCAATAACGAACAAAATAGCTTTGGAATCAGATTGACAAAATTGACGGGTTTGTTACAAATCATTTTCAATACATTGCGTCATACATTAGTAGTAATGTCGCAAAGATAAGAAACCATACCACACGAGATTAAAGATCAAGAAGAAAAAAAACATTTCATTCCTTCTGCTGCTTTCAAATACTTTGGTACTTACTTTAAACTGCCAGTAATTAGACTATGAAGCATCTTAAAATGGTCATTTATCAGTCACTTAATTCCATAACATACTCTTTCTTGAAGTTCCTGAACTTTCTTAAAGTTTCTTTTAAACTTCTCAATTCCGTCATAATAAGAAATGAAAGTTTTGTTTCTTTTGAACAAAATAGCTTTGTAATCAGATTGACAAAATTGACGGCTTTGTAACGAATAATTTTCAATACATTACGTCATTTACTAATGACGCAAAAATAAGAAACCATAGGACGCGCAATTAAAGAGCAAGAAGGAAAAAGGCATTTCATTCGTTCTATTACTTTTAAATACTTTGGTACTTGTGGCAAGCTGCGAGTAACTAGACTATCAAGCATCTTAAATTGGTCATTTATCATTCACTTGAACTCATAACATCCTGTTTTTTTGAAAACCAATGATTTCGTTTCCCTTGCACGAAAATTTGACGGTTTTACGTTGGAAACGGTTTCAATCCCGTTGGCAATGTAATGTACGATTTCCCCAATAACAGATTCTTTATTTCGTCGAACCTTCCCCGGATTTCTAGCGAGTAATAAAAATCGACGAAATCGACATAACAAATACAAGGAATTTTCTCTCCTTGTACAACACATCGAATATACTGCCCGATGTTTCCTTCCTTTGCGTTGTTACTGCCAAATACCCAATTTACTGGGAATTCAATGAAACTTTCAGTATGAACTAATTTGATTTCTTCACCGTTATAATGCCGAGACTCATTACACACACTAATTTCTCAACTGGTTTCAACTGGTTTGAACTAGTCTCAACTGGTTTTAACTGGTTTCATCTGGTTTCAACTGAATTGAACTGATCTCAACTGGCCTTAACTGGTTTCATCTAGTTAAACTGGTTTTAACTGGGTTCAACTGGTGTCAACTAGTTTCAACTGATCTCAAGTATTCAAAACGTTCAACCCACAAAATCAAAAGGTTTACAAAAGAGAGCGTTCATTAAAAGACAATGGGAGGGAAGAAGAGAAACTTGTTTTACATAGGAAAGCAAGGGAGAGATGGATAAGTTTGAAAAGAAATGATGAAAGCAATTACTATAAAGAAATGCAAATTGAAAACAAAACAGATGAATCAAATCTGGATGAATGCAAAGATGAATATCAAGGAAAGAAGTTGAAACCAGTTCAAACCAGATGAAACCAGTTGAAACCAGTTGCGACCAGTTGAAACTAGTTAAAACCAGTTAAAATCAGTTGAAAACAGTTGAAACTAGTTGACACCAGTTGAAACCACTTGAAACTAGTTAAAACCAGTTAAAACCGGTCAAAATCAGAGGAAACCAGTTGAGATCAGTTGAAACCCGTTGAAAACAGTCGAGAACAGTTGAAATCAGTCGAGAACAATTCAAATCAGTTGAAACCACTTGAGATCAGTTGAAACCCGTTGAAAACAGTCGAGAACAGTCGAAATCAATCTAGAACAGTTGAAACCAGTTGAAAAAAATCGAGAACAATTGAAACCAGATGAGACAAGTGGAAACTAGTTAAAATCAGTTAAAACCAGTTGAAACCAGTCTAAATCACTTGAAACCAGTTTAGATCAGTCGAAACCTGTTAAAATTACTTGAAACTAGTTATAACCAGTTGAAACGAGTTGAAAAAAGTTAGAACTACTTGAAACCAGTTGAAATTAGTTAGAAACAGAGACCAGTTGAAAACCAGTGAAAAAAAGTTGAAACCAGTTTGAAACCAAGTGAAACCACTTGAGCTCAGTTGAAACTACGTACTTGAAACCAGTTGAGACTAGTTGAACCTAGTTGAAAACCATTGAAAAAGTTAAAACCAGTTGAAACCAGTTGAAACCAAGTGAAACCACTTGAGATCAGTTGAAAATACGTACTTGAAACCAGTGAAAACCAGTTGAGACTAGTTGAACCCAGTTGAGAACCATTGAACCAGTTAAAACCAGTTGAGACCAGTTCAAAGCAGTTGAAACCAGCTAAAACCAGTTGAGACCAGTTGAAACCAGTTGAGAACAGATCAAACCAGTTGAAACCAGTTGAGACCAGTTGAAATAACTTGAGATCAGTTGAAACTAGTCCGTACCAGTTGAGACCAGTTCTAACCAGTTGAGACCAGTTCAGAAAAAGTTGAAACCAGTTGAAACGAGTTAAAACCAGTTGAAACTAGTCAAGAACAGTTGAAACAAGTTGAGACCATTTGAAACTAGTTTAAACCAGTTGAAACCAGTTAAAATCAGTTGAAACCAGTTGAGATCAGTTGAAACATGTTGAAACTACTTGAAACTAGTTGAAACCAGTTGAAACCAGCTACAAATAGAGACCAGTTGAAACCAGTTGAAATTGCTTACCCCACCCCCACTTTAAATGTCAGGCCCCTAAGGCCTGGGCCATTATGTGAGTGGTCAGATGAAGTTGCTCACCTCCTAAGCTACACATTTATACCGACCCCAGTGTGGCCCACGCCGTTTCAATGTCTCAAAATAACGAAAATACAAGGATATCTAGCATTTTATATATAACGTTCGTAAATGGCAGGAAACACCCATATTGTCACTTTTACTGTCAGGCCCTTTTACAGCCTTGGCCACTATGTGAGTGGTCAGATGAGGTTGCTAACATCATACGCTACACATTTACAGCGACCCCAATGTGGCCCAGGCCGTTTCAGTGTTTGTTTGAAATAAAAGCAGTATAAGGTTATGTATATATCATTTTATATGCGATCTTTGTAAAAGCTACACAGTTATACCGATGCAAATGTGGCTAGGCCGTTTTAGTATTTCTTTTTTAAAGTAAAGACATTACAAAGTTATGTAGCATTTTATATATGCGACCTTTGTAAATGGCAAGAAGCAGCAACATTGCCACTTTTACTGTCAGGCTCCTACAGACTGGGCCACTATGTGAGTGGTCAGATGAGGTTGGTATCATTTTAAGCTACACATTTATACCCACCCCAATATTGGCCCAGGCCGTTTCAATGTCTCAAAATAACGAAAATACAAGGATATGTAGCATTTGATATATAACGTTTGTAAAGTGCAAGAAAACCTATATTGTCACTTTAACTGTCAAGCCCTTACGGCCTGGGCCACTATGTGAGTGGTCAGATGACGTTGCTAACATCCCAAGCTATATATTTATACCGATTTATACTGGTCATTTATACTGATACATTACATTTCAATACATTGTGTCACTTGATTTCCTAACATACGCTTTCTTGAAGTTCCTGAAGTTTCTTAGTTTCTTTTCAACTTCTGAATTCCGTCATTATAAGAAATGACAATTTTGTTTCTTTTGAACAAAATAGCTTTCTAATTAGTTTGACAAAATTGACGGGTTTGTTACAAATCATTTTCAATACTTGCGTCATTAGTTGTAATGACGCAAATATAAGCAAACATAGCACACGAGATTAAAGATCAAGAAGAAAAATGACATTTCATTCCTTCTGCTGCTTTCAAATACTTTGGTACTTGTTTCAAACTGCCAGTAATTAGACTATCAAGTATCTTAAAATGGTCATTTATCAGTCACTTAATTCCATAACATACTCTTTCTTGAAGTTGCTGAAGTTTCTTAAAGTTCTTTCAAACTTCTCAATTCCGCCATAATAAGAAATGAAAGTTTTGTTTCTTTTGAACAAAATAGCTTTGTAAACAGATTGACAAAATTGACAGGTTTATTACCAATAATTTTCAATACATTGCGTAGTAAAAGATAAGAAACCATAGCACACGCGATTAAAGAATAAGAAGAAAAAAGACATTTAATTCTTTCTTCTACTTTCAACTACTTTTTTACTTGTTTCAAACTGCAAGTGATTAGATTATCAAGCATCTTAAATTGGTCATTTATCATTCACTTCAATTCATAACATACTCTTTCTTGAAAACCAATGATTTCGTTTACCTTGCAGGAAAATTTGACGGTTTTACGTTGAGAAACGGTTTCAAACCCCTTTGCAATGTAATGTACGATTTCCCCGATAACGGATTCTTTATTTTGTGGAAGCCTCCAGGGATTTCTAGCGAGTAACAAAATCGATGATATCGACAGAACAAATACAAGGAATTTTCTCTCCTTGTAGAACACATCGAATATACTGCCCGATGTTTCTTTACTTTGCGTCGTTACTGCCAAAAACCCAATTTACTGGGAATTCACAATGAAACTTTTATTATGGACTACTTTGATTTCATCAGCGTTGTAATGCCGAGACTCATTACACAGTCTAATTTCGTTTGAAAACATGATCGTAAACCAACTTTGATCTTAACTTTTAAAGTCATGCTGTATAATCACTGTTTTCTTGTACTCACGCCGTCTCTTTAAAACTTGTGAATTGCGCCATAATAAGAAACGAAAAACAAAATTCACGATTTAATAATTTTTTTCCTTTCAACAAAGAAAAAAGATCTTTGTACCCAATTCACAAAATTCGCTGTATGTTTTCACACATTGTACATATTTAATCTACCATAGGCCTACTTTGCGTCATTAGTAGTAATGACGCAAAGATAAGAACCCATAGCACACGCGATTAAAGATGAAGAAGAAAAAAGACATTTTATTCATTCTGCTACCTTCAAATACTTTGGTACTTGTTTCAAACTGCAAGTAATAAGACTATCAAGCATCTTAAATTAGTAATTTATCAGTCACTTGATTTCATAACATATTCTTTCATGAAGTTCCTGAAGTTTCTTAACGTTTCTGTTAAACTTCTGAATTCCGGCATAATAAGAAATGAAAGTTTTATATCCTTTGAACAAAATAGCTTTGTAATCAGATTCACAAAATTGACGGGATTGTTACAAATCATTTTCAATACATTGCGTCATACATTAGTCGCAAAGATAAGAAACCATAGCACACGCGATTAAAGCTTAAGAAGAAAAAAAAAAACATTTCATTCCTTCTGCTACTTTCAAATACTTTTTTACTTGTTTCAAACTGCAAGTGATTAGACTATCAAGCATCCTAAATTAGTCATTTATCAGTCACTTGGTTTCATAACATACTGTTTCTTGAAAACCAATGATTTCGGTTGCCTTGCAGGAAAATTTGACGCTTTTACGTTGTAAACGAATTCAAACCCGATTACAATGTAATGTACGATTTCCCCAATAACGAAGAAAATAGCTTTGTAATCAGATTTACAACATTGACGGGTTTGTTACAAATCATTTTCAATACATTGCGTCATTAGTAGTAATGACGCAAAGATAAGAACCCATAGCACACGCGATTAAAGATCAAGAAGAAAACAGATATTTCATTCCTTCTGCTACTTTCAGATAGTTTGGTACTTGTTTCAAACTGCAAATGATTAGACTATCAAGCATCTTAAATTAATCATTTATCAGTCGCTTGGTTTCATAACATACTGTTTCTTGAAAACCAATGATTTCGTTTACCTTGCACGAAAATTTGACGGTTTTACCTTGTAAACGGTTTCAAACCCGTTTGCAATGTAATGTACGATTTCCCCAATAACGAACAAAATAGTTTTGTAATCACATTGACAAAATTGACGGGTTTGTTACAAATTATTTTCAATACATTCGGTCATTACTAGTAATGACGCAAAGAAATCATAGCACATGCGATTAAATATCAGGAAAAAAAAGACATTTCATTCCTTCTGCTACTTTGAAATACTTTGCTTTGGTACTTGTTTCAAACTGCAAATGATTAGACTATCAAGCATCCTAAATTGGTCATTTCTTACTCACTTGGTTTCATTACATACTGTTTCTTGAAAACCAATGATTTCGTTTAGCTTGCACGAAAATATGAGTGTCACATTGTAAACGGTTTCTAACCCATTTGTAATGTAATATACGATTTCCCAATGAGGGACAAAATAGTTTTGTAATCAGATTGAAAAATTTCACGGGTGTGTTACAAATCATTTTCAATACATTGCGTCATTAGTTAGCACACGCGATTGAAGATCATGAAGAAAAAAAGAATTTTCATTCCTCCTGCTACTCAAACTGCAAGTAACTAGACTATCAAGCATCTTAAATTAGCATTGATCAGTCACTTGATTTCACAACATACCATTTCTTGAAGTTCCTGAAGTTTCTTTTAAAGTCATTACACACACTAATTTCTCCACTGGTTTGAACTGGTCTCAACTGGTTTTAACTGGTTTCAACTGGTTTGAACTGATCTCAACTGGTTTTACTGGTTCTGAAATCCGCCATAATAAGAAATAAAAGTTTTGTTTCTTTTGAACAAAATAGGTTTGTATTCAGGTTGACAATATTGACGGGTTTGTTAAAAATCATTTTCAATACATTGCGTCATTAGTAGTAATGACGCAAATATAAGAAACCATAGCACACGCGATTGAATATTAAGAGGAAAAAAGACATTTCATTCCTTATGCTACTTTCAAATAGTTTGGTACTTGTTTCAAACTGCAAATGATTAGACTATCAAGCATCTTAAATTGGTCATTAATCAGTCACTTGATTTAATAACATACTCTTTCTTGAAAACCAATGATTTCGCTTACTTTGCACGAAAATTTGATGGTTTTACGTTGCAAACGAACTCCCACGCGTTTGCAATGTAGTGTACGATTTAACCAATAACGAACAAAATAGCTTTGGAACCAGATTGACAAAATTGACGGGTTTGTTACAAATCGTTTTCAATACATTGCGTCATAAATTAGTAGTAATGTCGCAAAGATAAGGAACCATAGCACACTCCATTAAAGATCAAGAAGAAAAAAGACATTTTATTCATTCTGCTATTTTCAAATACTTTGGTACTTGTTTCAAATGAAAGTAATTATACTGTCAAGCATCTTAAATTGCTCAGTTGTCAGTCACTTGATTTCATAATACACTCTTTTTTGAAATTCAAGTTTCTTTTAAACTTCAGAATTCCGTCATAATAAGAAATGAAAGTTTTGTTTCTTTTGAACAAAATAGTTTTCTAATCAGATTGACAAAATTGACGGGTTTGTTACAAAGCATTTTCAATACATTGTGTCATTTGTAGAAATGACGCAAAGATTAAAGATCAAGAAGAAAAAAGACATTTCATTCCTTCTACTGCTTTCAAATACTTTGGTACTTGTTTTAAACTGCCAGTAATTAGACTATCAAGCATCTTAAAACGGTCATTTATCATTAATCAGTCACTTAATTCCATAACACACTCTTTCTTAAAGTTCCTGAAGTTTCTTAAAGTTTCTTTTTAATCTTCTCAATTCCGTCATAATAAGAAATCAAAGTTTTGTTTCTTTTGAACAAAATAGCTTTGTAATCAGATTGACAAAATTGACGGCTTTGTTACGAATAATTTTCAATACATTGCGTCATTTACTAATGACGCAAATGACGCAAAAATAAGAAACCATAGGACGGGCAATTAAGGAGCAAGAACGAAAAAGGCATTTCATTCGTTTTATTACTTTTAAATATTTTGGTACTTGTGGCAAGCTGCGAGTAACTAGACTATCAAGCATTAAATTGGTCATTTATCATTTACTTGAATTCATAACATCGTGTCTTTTTGAAAACCAATGATTTCGTTTCCCTTGCACGAAAATTTGACTTTTTTACGTTTCAAACTGCAAATGATTAGTCTATCAAGCATCTTAAATTGGTCATTTATCAGTGACTTGGTTTCATAACATACTGTTTCTTGAAAACCAATGATTTCGTTACCTTGCACGAAAATTTGACGGTTTTACGTTGTAAATAAACACTAAACAAAAAGTAAGTTCCCCCTAAAACAAACGTGTAATTTATAAATCGGGAACCTCTGAGGAAATCTGAATACAGGATCATGTAGCTGTATTTGTCGGCTACCTTTCATGTGAAATTCAGTGGATATCACTGGGTCACGCTTGAGTGAGCATGACTTAAAGTCAAAATGGTCACTTTTTGAAGTTCACAAGCCCAATTTTGCAACTTTGATTTGGTGATATCGGAACGAATTTCAATTTTCCTGGATAAAAAGGCATGCAACGTATAATTTATGTGCTTCTTATCGTACCATGTGACTTGTGCACAAAATTTCACGGTTGAGTGAACACGGGGTGAAAATTACCAAAATGGCCGATTTGACGTGTTTCTCGTGGTAATTTCCATCAATTGAGATTGAATTAGTGTGTTAAACAGTTTTTACACACAATTCACGTACTTTCACGGTTGAATGAGCACATTAAAAACAAAGAAAAATAACAATTTAAATTGTGCAGTAAGAATTGTGATAATTTTGCGCACTGAATTCAATTGTTTTAATGCTTTTTGTATTGTGCTTAATACCACTGTGCATACAGTGATCACCTGACATTTTAGTCACGCTTCAATGAGCATGTGGGGCTGGAAAACTCTTTTTTGCCCTATATGATAAGAAATATTTATTGTTTTTTATGTTTTAGTTGATATGTTGGGAAATTACTCTGATTTCAATGAAAAACATAACATTTCGATAAAAAAATGACATTGTGACATGCTTCAGCGAGCACATAAGATGAACAAAGTGTGCAGGTCAAAACCATTTTCTGGCTGAAATTCCCATAAGATTTACATTTGGTTGGTTTTGAAGACGTGTTCAGCGGTGTTAGTGGATAGAGCCTTAAAAGTGAGTGCAGATGCTCCCCAATCTGTGTTATACATGTATAGCCATATTAAACGATCGTATAATAGTCAACCAACATTTTAAGCAACTATCATCACCATCACAATCATCAACACCACATGAACAACAAAGGCCACTACATGTTTCTCACCACAATCAATATCTGTCTCAATACTCTCAGTGCATATGTGCAGCACGGGAGGATATTGATGTTGAACAAAAGTGAAATTTGGTACCATGTCAATGATTAATTGCCTTTATTTTCCCTTTGAGTTAATGCATGACTTCATGACTTTACAAAGATCAAGAACTTAATGTCAATATTAGTATTCAGTAGCGAGAACAAAGGCCGAAGATTTAATTTGCATAATTTCTCATCTCTGCTCCAACAAGGGGATTTCATCAAACTAAAGGCAGACCAATTTCCCCACGAATACTTCAATATTTAATCAAAGGTAGCCATGGATTATAAGGAGGGTTTCCGGCACCATGTATCCTTTGACGTGTAAAATCTTGAAGGAATGCCAACGATCACTGAGACATTTATATCGGTCCTAAACGCAATAATGAAATGTTTTTCAGTTGATTTTAAATGCAGAAGATCAATGCAACACCTGCTGGATGGTTTTAATAAGATAAATCATTGTTTCATAATGTGGTCATTCAACCGTAAAATAGACCACATTGCATGCAAAAGCCATTGTTAGCTTTAAAAAGCATAGATTCCTCCTCTTCACATGAACTTACCATGGGGATTATGGCCAAACTGCCAATATTTCATTATGTAGGTTAAAAAAAGGGTTTCCAGCCTCACGTGCTTATTGAAGCGTGACTGAAATGTCAGGTGGTCACTGATATGCGGTTGGGTATTAGCACAATATAAAAAAGCATCATACAGTTGATTTCAATGCGCAAAATTATCGCAATTCTTACTGCACAATTTAAATTGTTATTTTTCTTTGTTTTTAATGTGCTCATTCAACCGTGAAATTACGTGAATTGTGTGTAAAAACTGTTCAACACACGAATTCAATCTCAATTGATGGAAATTACCACGAGAAACACGTCAAATCGGCCATTTTGGTAATTTTCACCCCGTGTTCACTCAACCGTGAAATTTTGTGCACAAGTCACATGGTACGATAAGAAGCACATAAATTATACGTTGCATGCCTTTTTATCCTGGAAAATTGAAATTCGTTCCGATATCACCAAATCAAAGTTGCAAAATTGGGCTTGTGAACTTCAAAAGTGACCATTTTGACTTTTAAGTCATGCTCACTCAAATGTGACCCTGTGATATCCACTGAATTTCACATGAAAGATAGCCGAGAACTACAGCTACATGATCCTGTATTCAGATTTCCTCAAAGGTTCCTGATTCATAAAATATTGATGTATGTTTTAGGGGGAACTTACTTTTTGTTTAGTGTTTAGTTGAAACCAGTTGAGACCACTTGACACTAGTTAAAAGCAGTTAAAACCAGTTGAAACCAGTCAAAATCAGTTGAAACCAGTTGAGATCAGTTGCAACCCGTTGAGATCAGTTGCAACCCGTTGAAAACATTCGAGAACAGTTGAAATCAGTCTAGAACAGTTGAAACCAGTTGAAAAAAATCGAGAACAGTTGAAACCAGATGAGACCAGTGGAAACTAGTTAAAATCAGTTAAAACCAGTCAAAATCAGTTGAAACCAGTTTAGATCAGTCGAAACCTGTTAAAATTACTTGAAACTAGTTCAAACCAGTTGAAACCAGTTGAAAAAAAGTAAAAACTACTTGAAACCAGTTAGTTAGAAACAGAGACCAGTTGAAAACCAGTGAAAACCTGTTAAAACCAGTTGAGACATTTCATACAAGTTGAAACCAGTTGAAACCAAATGAAACCACTTTAGATCAGTTGAAACCAAATGAAACCACTTTAGATCAGTTGAAACTACGTACTTGAAACCAGTGAAAACCAGTTGAGACCAGTTGAACCCAGTTGAGAACCATTGAATCAGTTAAAACAAGTTGAGACCAGTTCAAAGCAGTTGAAACTAGCTAAAACCAGTTGAGACCAGTTCAAACCAGTTGAAAACAGCTAAAACCAGTTGAGAACAGATCAAACCAGTTGAAACCAGTTGAGACCAGTTGAAATAACTTGAGATCAGTTGAAACTAGTCCATACCGGTTGAGACCAGTTCTAACCAGTTGAGACCAGTTCAAAAAAAGTTGAAACCAGTTGAAACGAGTTAAAACCAGTTGAAACTAGTCAAGAACAGTTGAAACCAGTTGAGACCATTTGAAACTAGTTAAAACCAGTTGAAACCAGTTAAAATCAGTTGAAACCAGTTGAGATCAGTTGAAACATGTTGACACTACTTGAAACTAGTTAAAGGACAAGTTCACCCTCATAAACATAAGGATTGAGAGAATGTAGCAATATTAGGAGAACACGTCACTGAAAGTTTGAGGAAAATCGGACAACCCGTTCAAAAGTTATGAATTTTTGAAGTTTTTGTGTAGTAACCGCTGGATGAGAAGACTACTGCAGTGTATGAATAACTTAGATGTCACATGCGTACAACAATATAAGGAAAATATAAAGAGAATTTCACAAAATTCCATATTTTGAAAAAAGTACATATTCCCTTGACTCGTTACCGACATATGTTAGGGGTAATATTATTCCCCCTGCTTTTAGAAAGAGACAAGTCAAGTGCTCTTTTATTGTGCGAAAAAAGTGAAAATATGTTGAATTTTCTTTACATTTTCTTTATCCTGTTGTACGCATATGACTCACAAGCTGTAGTAGTCTCCTCATCCAGCGGTTCCAACACAAAAATTTTGAAAATTCATAACTTTTGCATCGATTGTACAATTTTCCTCAAACTTTCACTGGTCTCTATTCTTGTTTATTATGTTCTACTAATATCGTTGCATTTTCTCAATCCTTATGTTTATGAAGGTGAACTTGTCCTTTAAAACCAGTTGAAACCAGTTACAAATAGAGACCAGTTGAAACCAGTTGAAATTGCTTACCCCACCCCCACTTTAAATGTCAGGCCCCTAAGGCCTGGGCCACTATGTGAGTGGTCAGATGAGGTTGCTAACCTCCTAAGCTACACATATATACCGACCCAAGTGTGGCCCACGCCGTTTCAATGTCTCAAAATAACGAAAATACAAGGATATGTAGCATTTTATATACAACGTTTGTAAATGGCAGGAAACACCTATATTGTCACTTTAACTGTCAGGCCATTTTACAGCCTGGGCCACTATGTGAGTGGTCAGATGAGGTTGCTAACATCCTACGCTACACATTTACAGCGACCCCAATGTGGCCCAGGCCGTTTCAGTGTTTGTTTGAAATAAAGGCAGTATAAGGTTATGTATATATCATTTTATTTGCGATCTTTGTAAAAGCTACACAGTTATACCGACGCAAATGTGGCTAGGCCGTTTTAGTATTTCTTTTTTTAAATAAAGGCATTACAAAGTTATGTAGCATTTTGTATATGCGACCTTTGTAAATGGCAAGAAGCACCTACATTGCCACTTTAACTGTCAGGCTCCTACAGACTGGGCCACTATGTGAGTGTTCAGATGAGGTTGGTATCATTTTAAGCTACACATTTATACCCACCCCAATATGGCCCAGGTCGTTTCAATGTCTCAAAATAACGAAAATACAAGGATATGTAGCATTTTGATATAACGTTTGTAAAGTGCAAGAAAACCTATATTGTCACTTTAACTGTCAGGCCCTTACGGCCTGGGCCACTATGTGAGTGGTCAGATGACGTTGTTAACATCCAAAGCTATATATTTATACCGATTTATACTGGTCATTTATACTGATACATTACATTTCAATACATTGTGTCACTTGATTTCCTAACATACGCTTTCTTGAAGTTCCTGAAGTTTCTTAGTTTCTTTTCAACTTCTGAATTCCGTCATTATAAGAAATGACAATTTTGTTTCTTTGGAACAAAATAGCTTTGTAATTAGTTTGACATTATTGACGGGTTTGTTAAAAATCATTTTCAATACATTGCGTCATTAGTAGCAATGACGCAAATATAAGAAACCATAGCACACGCGATTAAATATTAAGAAGAAAAAAGACATTTCATTCCTTCTGCTACTTTCAAATAGTTTGGTACTTGTTTCAAACTGCAAATGATTAGACTATCAAGCATCTTAAATTGGTCATTAATCAGTCACTTGATTTCATAACATACTCTTTCTTGAAAACCCAATGATTTCGCTTACCTTGCACGAAAATTTGATGGTTTTACGTTGCAAACGAACTCCCACCCGTTTGCAATGTAATGTACGATTTAACCAATAACGAACAAAATAGCTTTGGAACCAGATTGACAAAATTGACGGGTTTGTTACGAATCGTTTTCAATGCATTGCGTCATATATTAGTAGTAATGTTGCAAAGAAAAGAAACCATAGCACACGCGATTAAAGATCAAGAAGAAAAAAGACATTTTATTCATTCTGCTATTTTCAAATACTTTGGTACTTGTTTCAAACTAAAGTAATTAGACTGTCAAGCATCTTAAATTGCTCAGTTGTCAGTCACTTGATTTCACAATACACTCTTTTTTGAAATTCAAGTTTCTTTTAAACTTCTGAATTCCATCATAATAAGAAATGAAAGTTTTGTTTCTTTTGAACAAAATAGCTTTGCAATCAGATTGACAAAATTGACGGGTGTATTACAAATCATTTCAATACATTGCGTCATTAGTAGTAATGACGCATCGCGTCAATGGTAGTAATGACGCAAAGATAAGACACCGTAGCACACACGATTAAAGATCAACAAGAAAAAAGACATTTTATTCATTCTTATACTCTCATGTAGTTTGGTACTCGTTTCAAACTGCAATTAATTAGACTATCAAGCATCTTAAATTGGTCATTTATCAGTCATTTGATTTCATAACATACTCTTTCTTCAAGTTCCTGAAGTTTCTTAATTTTTTTTTTAATTTCTCATATCCGCCATAACAAGAAATGAAAGTTTTTGTTTCTTTTGAACAAAATAGCTTTGTAATCAGATTGACAAAATTGACGGGTTTGTTACAAATCATTTTCAATACATTGCGTCATTAGTAGTAATGACGCAAAGACAAGCGATTAAAGATTAAGAAGAAAAAGACATTTCATTCCTAATGCTACTTTCAAATACTTTGGTACTTGTTTCACACTTCAAATGATTAGACTAACGAGCATCCTAAATTGGTCATTTATCAGTGACTTGGTCTCATTACATACTGTTTCTTGAAAACCAATGATTTCGTTTAACCTTGCACGAAAATTTAACGGTTTTACGATGTAAACGAACTCACACTCGTTTGCAATGTAATGGTACGATTTAACCAATAACGAACAAAATAGCTTTTGAATCAGATTGACAAAATTGACGGCTTTGTTACGAATAATTTTCAATACATTGCGTCATTTACTAATGACGCAAATGACGCAAAAATAAGAAACCATAGGACGCGCAATTAAAGAGCAAGAAGGAAAAAGGCATTTCATTCGTTCTATTACTTTTAAATACTTTGGTACTTGTGGCAAGCTGCGAGTAACTAGACTATCAAGCATCTTAAATTGGTCATTTATCATTCACTTGAATTCATAACATCCTGGGTTTTTAAAAAAAAAACAATGATTTCGTTTCCTTTGCACGAAAATTTGACGGTTTTACGTTGGAAACGGTTTCAATCCCGTTGGTAATGTAATGTACGATTTCCCCAATAACAGATTCTTTATTTCGTCGAACCTTCCCCGGATTTTTAGCGAGTAACAAAAATCGACGAAATCGACATAACAAATACAAGGAATTTTCTCTCCTTGTACAACACATCGAATATACTGCCCGACGTTTCTTTACTTTGCGTTGTTACTGCCAAATACCCAATTTACTGGGAATTCAATGAAACTTTCAGTATGGACTAATTTGATTTCATCACCGTTATAATGCCGAAACTCATCACACACACTAATTTCTCAACTGGTTTCAACTGGTTTGAACTAGTCTCAACTGGTTTTAACTGGTTTCATCTGGTTTCAACTGAACTGAACTGATCTCAACTGGTTTTAACTGGTTTCGTTTAGTTAAACTGGTTTTAACTGGGTTCAACTGGTGTTAACTAGTTTCAACTGATCTCAAGTATTCAAAAAATTCAACCCACAAAAACAAAAGGTTTACAAAATAGAGCGTTCATTAAAAGACAATGGAAGGGAAGAAGAGAAACTTGTATTATAAAGCAAAGCAAGGGAGAGATGGATAAGTTTGAAAAGAAATGATGAAAGCAATTACTATAAAGAAATGCAAATTGAAAACAAAAAAGATGAATCAAACCTGGATGAATGCAAAGATGAATATTAAGAAAAGAATTTGAAACCAGTTAAAACCACTTGAGACCAGTTTAAACCAGTTCAAACCAGATGAAACCAGTTGAAACCAGTTGCGACCAGCTGAAACTAGTTAAAACCAGTTAAAATCAGTTGAAAACAGTTGAAACTAGTTGGAACCAGTTGAGACCACTTGAAACTAGTTAAAACCAGTTAAAACCAGTTGAAACCGGTCAAAATCAGTTGAAACCAGTTGAGATCAGTTGAAACCCGTTCAAAACTGTCGAGAACAGTTGAAATCAGTCGAAAACAGTTCAAATCAGTTGAAACCAGTTGAGATCAGTTGAAACCATTTAAAAAAAATCGAGAACAGTTGAAACCAGATGAGACCAGTGGAAACTAGTTAAAATCAGTTAAAACCAGTTGAAACCAGTCAAAATCAGTTTAAACCAGTTTAGATCAGTCAAAACCTGTTAAAATTACTTGAAACTAGTTAAAACCAGTTGAAACCAGTTGAAAAAGTTAAAACTACTTGAAACCAGTTGAAATTAGAAACAGAGACCAGTTGAAAAAAAAGTGAAAACCTGTTAAAACAAGTTGAGACATTTCAAACAAGCTGAAACCAGTTGAAACCAAATCAAACCACTTGAGATCAGTTGAAACTACGTACTCGAAACCAGTGAAAACCAGTTGAGACTAGTTGAATCCAGTTGAGAACCATTGAACCAGTTAAAACCAGTTGAGACCAGTTTAAAGCAGTTGAAACCAGCTAAAACCAGTTGAGACCAGTTCAAACCAGTTGAAACCAGCTAAAACTAGTTGAGAACAGATCAACCCAGTTGAAACCAGTTGAGACCAGTTGAAATAACTTGAGATTAGTTGAAACTAGTCCATACCGGTTGAGACCAGTTCTAACCAGTTGAGACCAGTTCAAAAAAGCTGAAACCAGTTGAAACGAGTTAAAACCAGTTGAAACTAGTCAAGAACAGTTGAAACCAGTTGAGACCATTTGAAACTAGTTAAAACCAGTTGAAACCAGTTAAAATCAGTTGAAACCAGTTGAGATCAGTTGAAACCCGTTGAAAACAGTCGAGAACAATTGAAACCAGATGAGACCAGTGGAAACTAGTTTAAATCAGTTAAAACCAGTTGAAACCAGTCAAAATCAGTTGAAACCAGTTTAGATCAGTCGAAACCTGTTAAAATTACTTGAAACTAGTTCAAACCAGTTGAAACCAGTTGAAAAAGTTAAAACTACTTGAAACCAGTTGAAATTAGTTAGAAACAGAGACCAGTTGAAAACCAGTGAAAACCTGTTAAAACCAGTTGAGACATTTCATACAAGTTGAAACCAGTTGAAACCAAATGAAACCACTTGATATCAGTTGAAACTACGTACTTAAAACCAGTGAAAACCAGTTGAGACTAGTTGAACCCAGTTGAGAACCATTGAACCAGTTAAAACCAGTTGAGACCAGTTCAAAGCAGTTGAAACTAGCTAAAACCAGTTGAGAACAGATCAAACCAGTTGAAACCAGTTGAGACCAGTTGAAATAACTTGAGATCAGTTGAAACTAGTCCATACCGGTTGAGACCAGTTCTAACCAGTTTAGAGCAGTTCAAAAAAAGTTGAAACCACTTGAAACGAGTTAAAACCAGTTGAAACTAGTCAAGAACATATGAAACCAGTTGAGACCATTTGAAACTAGTTAAAACCAGTTAAAACCAGTTAAAATCAGTTGAAACCAGTTGAGATCAGTTGAAACATGTTGAAACTACTTGAAACTAGTTAAAACCAGTTGAAACCAGTTACAAATAGAGACCAGTTGAAACCAGTTGAAATTGCTTACCCCACCCCCACTTTAAATGTCAGGCCCCTAAGGCCTGGGCCACTATGTGAGTGGTCAGATGAGGTTGCTAACCTCCTAAGCTACACATTTATACCGACCCCAGTGTGGCCCACGCCGTTTCAATGTCTCAAAATAACGAAAATACAAGGATATGTAGCATTTTATATATAACGTTTGTAAATGGCAGGAAACACCTATATTGTCACTTTAACTGTCAGGCCATTTTACAGCATGGGCCACTATGTGAGTGGTCAGATGAGGTTGCTAACATCCTACCCTACACATTTACAGCGACCCCAATGTGGCCCAGGCCGTTTCAGTGTTTGTTTGAAATAAAGGCAGTATAAGGTTATGTATATATCATTTTATATGCGATCTTTGTAAAAGCTACACAGTTATACCGACGCAAATGTGGCTAGGCCTTTTTAGTATTTCATTTTTTAAATAAAGGCATTACAAAGTTACGTAGCATTTTATATATGCGACCTTTGTAAATGGCAAGAAGCAACTACATTGCCACTTTAACTGTCAGGCTCCTACAGACTGGGCCACTATGTGAGTGGTCAGATGAGGTTGGTATCATTTAATCTACACATTTATACCCACCCCAATATGGCCCAGGCCGTTTCAATGTCTCAAAATAACGAAAAGACAAGGATATGTAGCATTTGATATATAACGTTTGTAAAGTGCAAGAAAACCTATATTGTCACTTTAACTGTCAGGCCCTTACGGTCTGAGCCACTATGTGAGTGGTCAGATGACGTTGTTAACATCCAAAGCTATATATTTATACCGATTTATACTGGTCATTTATACTGATACATTACATTTCAATACATTGTGTCACTTGATTTCCTAACATACGCTTTCTTGAAGTTCCTGAAGTTTCTTAGTTTCTTTTCAACTTCTGAATTCCGTCATTATAAGAAATGACAATTTTGTTTCTTTTGAACAAAATAGCTTTCTAATTAGTTTGACAATATTGACGGGTTTGTTAAAAATCATTTTCAATACATTGCGTCATTAGTAGTAATGACGCAAATATAAGAAACCATAGCACACGCGATTAAATATTAAGAAGAAAAAAGACATTTCATTCCTTCTGCTACTTTCATATAGTTTGGTACTTGTTTCAAACTGCAAATGATTAGACTATCAAGCATCTTAAATTGGTCATTAATCAGTCACTTGATTTCATAACATACTCTTTCTTGAAAACCAATGATTTCGCTTACCTTGCACGAAAATTTGATGGTTTTACGTTGGAAACGAACTCCCATCCGTCTGCAATGTAATGTACGATTTAACCAATAACGAACAAAGTAGCTTTGGGACCAGATTGACAAAATTGACGGGTTTGTTACAAATCGTTTTCAATACATTGCGTCATACATTAGTAGTAATGTCGCAAAGATAAGAAACCATAGCACACGCGATTAAAGATCAAGAAGAAAAAAAGACATTGTATTCATTTTGCTATTTTCAAATACTTTGGTACTTGTTTCAAATTAAAGTAATAAGACTGTCAAGCATCTTAAATTGCTCAGTTGTCAGTCACTTGATTTGATAATACACTCTTTTTTCAAATTCAAGTTTCTTTTAAGCTTCTGAAATCCGTCATCATAAGAAATGAAAGTTTTGTTTCTTTTGAACAAAATAGCTTTGCAATCAGATTGACAAAATTGACGGGTGTGCAACAAATGATTTTCAATACATTGCGTCATTAGTAGTAATGACGCAAAGATAAGACACCATAGCACACGCGATTAAAGATCAACAAGAAAAAAGACATTTTATTCATTCTTCTACTCTCAACTAGTTTGGTACTCGTTTCAAACTGCAATTAATTAGACTATCAAGCATCTTAAATTGGTCATTTATCAGTCATTTGATTTCATAACATACTCTTTCTTGAAGTTCCTGAAGTTTCTTAAGTTTTTTTTTTTAATTTCTGATTTCCGCCATAACAGGAAATGAAAGTTTTTGATTCTTTTGAACAAAATAGCTTTGTAATCAGATTGACAAAATTGACGGGTTTGTTACAAATAATTTTCAATACATTGCGTCATCAGTAGTAATGACGCAAAGACAAGCGATTAAAGATTAAGAAGAAAAAGACATTTCGTTCCTTCTGCTACTTTCAAATACTTTGGTACTTGTTTCAAACTTCAAATGATGAGACTATCAAGCATCCTAAATTGGTCATTTATCAGTGACTTGGTCTCATTACATACTGTTTCTTGAAAACCAATGATTTCGTTTAACCTTGCACGAAAATTGGATGGTTTTACGTTGTAAACGAACGCCCACCCGTTTGCAATGTAATGGTACGATTTAACCAATAACGAACAAAATAGCTTTGGCATCAGATTGACAAAATTGACGGGTTTGTTACAAATCATTTTCAATACATTGCGTCATTTGTAGTAATGACGCAAAGATAAGAAACCATAGCACACGAGATTAAAGATCAAGAAGAAAAAAGACATTTTATTCATTCTGCCATTTTCAAATACTTTGGTACTTGTTTCAAATTAAAGTAATTAGACTGTCAAGCATCTTAAATTGCTCAGTTGTCAGTCACTTGATTTCATAATACACTCTTTTCTGAAATTCAAGTTTCTTTTAAACTTCTGAAATCCGTCATAATAAGAAATGAAAGTTTTGTTTCTTTTGAACAAAATAGCTTTGTAATCAGATTTACAAAATTGACGGGTTTGTTACAAATCATTTTCAATACATTGCGTCATTTGTAGTAATGACGCAAAGATAAGAAACCATAGCACACGAGATTAAAGATCAAGAAGAAAAAAGACATTTCATTCCTTCTGCTGCTTTCAAATTCTTTGGTACTTGTTTTAAAATGTCAGTAATTAGACTATCAAGCATCTTAAAACGGTCATTTATCAGTCACTTAATTCCTTAACATACTCTTTCTTGAAGTACCTGAAGTTTTTTAAAGTTTCTTTTAAACTTCTCAATTCCGTCATAATAAGAGATGAAAGTTTTGTTTCTTTTCAACAAAATAGCTTTGTAATCAGATTGACAAAATTGACGGCTTTGTTACAAATAATTTTCAATACATTGCGTCATTTACTAATGACGCAAATGACGCAAAAATAAGAAACCATAGGAAGCGCAATTAAAGAGCAAGATGGAAAAAGGCATTTCATTCGTTCTATTACTTTTAATTACTTTGGTACTTGTGGCAAGCTGCGAGTAACTTGACTATCAAGTATCTTAAATTGGTCATTTATCATTCACTTGAATTCATAACATCCTGTTTTTTTGAAAACCAATGATTTCGTTTCCCTTGCACGAAAATTTGACGGTTTTACTTTGGAAATGGTTTCAATCCCGTTGGCAATGTAATGTACGATTTCCCCAATAACAGATTCTTTATTTCGTCGAACCTTCCCCGGATTTCTAGCGAGTAACAAAAATCGACATAACAAATACAAGGAATTTTCTCTCCTTGTACAACACATCGAATATACTGCCCGATGTTTCTTTACTTTGCGTTGTTACTGCCAAATACCCAATTTACTGGGAATTCAATGAAACTTTCAGTATGGACTAATTTGATTTCATCACCGTTATAATGCCGAGACTCATTACACACACTAATTTCTCAACTGGTTTCAACTGGTTTGAACTAGTCTCAACTGGTTTTAACTGCTTTCATCTGGTTTCAACTGAATTGAACTGATCGCAACTGGTTTTAACTGGTTTCGTCTAGTTAAACTGGTTTTAACTGGGTTCAACTGGTGTTAACTAGTTTCAACTGATCTCAAGTATTCAAAAAGTTCAACCCACAAAAACAAAAGGTTTACAAAATAGAGCGTTCATTAAAAGACAATGGAAGGGAAGAAGAGAAACTTGTATTATAAAGCAAAGCAAGGGAGAGATGGATAAGTTTGAAAAGAAATGATGAAAGCAATTACTATAAAGAAATGCAAATTGAAAACAAAAAAGATGAATCAAACCTGGATGAATGCAAAGATGAATATCAAGGAAAGAAGTTGAAACAAGTTAAAACCAGTTGAGATCAGTTTAAACCAGTTCAAACCAGATGAAACCAGTTGAAACCAGTTGCGACCAGTTGAAACTAGTTAAAACCAGTTAAAATCAGTTGAAAACAGTTGAAACTAGTTGAAACCAGTTGAGACCACTTGAAACTAGTTAAAACCGGTTAAAACCAGTTGAAACCGGTCAAAATCAGTTGAAACCAGTTGAGATCAGTTGAAACCCGTTGAAAACAGTCGAGAACAGTTCAAATCAGTTGAAACCAGTTGAGATCAGTTGAAACTAGTTAAAACCAGTTAAAATCAGTTGAAAACAGTTGAAACTAGTTGAAACCAGTTGAGACCATTTGAAACTAGTTAAAACCGGTTAAAACCAGTTGAAACCGGTCAAAATCAATTGAAACCAGTGGAGATCAGTTGAAACCCGTTGAAAACAGTCGAGAACAGTTGAAATCAGTCGAGAACAGTTCAAATCAGTTGAAACCAGTTGAGATCAGTTGAAACCAGTCGAAAAAAATCGAGAACAATTGAAACCAGATGACCCAGTGGAAACTAGTTTAAATCAGTTGAAACCAGTCAAAATCAATTGAAACCAGTTTAGATCAGTCGAAACCTGTTAAAATTACTTGAAACTAGTTAAAACCAGTTGAAACCAGTTGAAAAAGTTAAAACTACTTGAAACCAGTTGAAATTAGTTAGAAACAGAGACCAGTTGAAAACCAGTGAAAACCTGTTAAAACCAGTTGAGACATTTCATACAAGTTGAAACCAGTTGAAACCAAATGAAACCACTTGAGATCAGTTGAAACTACGTACTTAAAACCAGTGAAAACCAGTTGAGAGTAGTTGCACCCAGCTGAGAACCATTGAACCAGTTAAAACCAGTTGAGACCAGTTTAAACCAGTTCAAACCAGATGAAACCAGTTGAAACCAGTTGCGACCAGTTGAAACTAGTTAAAACCAGTTAAAATCAGTTGAAAACAGTTGAAACTAGTTGAAACCAGTTGAGACCACTTGAAACTAGTTAAAACCGGTTAAAACCAGTTGAAACCGGTCAAAATCAGTTGAAACCAGTTGAGATCAGTTCAAACCAGTTGAAACCAGCTAAAACCAGTTGAGAACAGATCAAATCAGTTGAAACCAGTTGAGATCAGTTGAAATAACTTGAGATTAGTTGAAACTAGTCCATACCGGTTGAGACCAGTTCTAACCAGTTGAGACCAGTTCAAAAAAAGTTGAAACCAGTTGAAACGAGTTAAAACCAGTTGAAACTAGTCAAGAACAGTTGAAACCAGTTGAGACCATTTGAAACTAGTTAAAACCAGTTAAAATCAGTTGAAAACAGTTGAAACTAGTTGAAACCAGTTGAGACCACTTGAAACTAGTTAAAGCCGGTTAAAACCAGTTGAAACCGGTCAAAATCAGTTGAAACCAGTTGAGATCAGTTGAAACCCGTTGAAAACAGTCGAGAACAGTTCAAATCAGTTGAAACCAGTTGAGATCAGTTGAAACTAGTTAAAACCAGTTAAAATCAGTTGAAAACAGTTGAAACTAGTTGAAACCTGTTGAGACCACTGGAAACTAGTTAAAACCGGTTAAAATTAGTTGAAACCGGTCAAAATCAGTTGAAACCAGTTGAGATCAGTTGAAACCCGTTGAAAACAGTCGAGAACAGTTGAAATCAGTCGAGAACAGTTCAAATCAGTTGAAACCAGTTGAGATCAGTTGAAACCAGTTGAAAAAAATCGAGAACAATTGAAACCAGATGAGACCAGTGGAAACTAGTTTAAATCAGTTAAAACCAGTTGAAACCAGTCAAAATCAGTTGAAACCAGTTGAGATCAGTTGAAACATGTTGAAACTACTTGAAACTAGCTAAAACCAGTTGAAACCAGTTACAAATAGAGACCAGTTGAAACCAGTTGAAATTGCTTACCCCACCCCCACTTTAAATGTCAGGCCCCTAAGGCCTGGGCCACTATGTGAGTCGTCAGATGAGGTTGCTAACCTCCTAAGCTACACATTTATACCGACCCCAGTGTGGCCCACGCCGTTTCAATGTCTCAAAATAACGAAAATACAAGGATATGTAGCATTTTATATATAACGTTTGTAAATGGCAGGAAACACCTATATTGTCACTTTAACTGTCAGGCCATTTTACAGCCTGGGCCACTATGTGAGTGGTCAGATGAGGTTGCTAACATCCTACGCTCCACATTTACAGCGTTTCAACTTACAACTAGTTCCAACTGATCTCAACTGGTTTCAACTGATTTGAACTGTTCTCGACTGTTTTCATTGTTTTCAACGGGTTTCAACTGATCTCAACTGGTTTCAACTGATTTTGACCGGTTTCAACTGGTTTTAACCGGTTTTAACTAGTTTCAAGTGGTCTCAAGTGGTTTCAACTAGTTTCAACTGTTTTCAACTGATTTTAACTGGTTTTAACTAGTTTCAACTGATCTCAACTGGTTTCAACTGATTTGAACTGTTCTCGACTATTTTCAACGGGTTTCAACTGATCTCAACTGGTTTCAACTGATTTTAACTGGTTTTAACTAGTTTCAACTGGTTTTAACTAGTTTCAAATGGTCTCAACTGGTTTCAACTGTTCTTGACTAGTTTCAACTGGTTTCACCTTTTTTCGAACTGGTCTCAACTGCTTAGAACTGGTCTCAACCGGTATGGACTAGTTTCAACTAATCTCAAGTTATTTCAACTGGTCTCAACTGGTTTCAACTGGGTTGATCTGTTCTCAACTGGTTTTAGCTGGTTTCAACTGGTTTCAACTGATTTTGACCGGTTTCAACTGGTTTTAACCGGTTTTAACTAATTTCAAATTGTCTCAACTGGTTTCAACTAGTTTCAACTGTTTTCAACTGATTTTAACTGGTTTTAACTAGTTTCAACTGGTCGCAACTGGTTTCAACTGGTTTCATCTGGTTTGAACTGGTTTAAACTGGTCTCAACTGGTTTTAACTGGTTCAGTGGTTCTCAGCTGGGTTCAACTACTCTCAACTGGTTGTCACTGGTTTTAAGTACGTAGTTTCAACTGAACCCAAGTGGTTTCATTTGGTTTCAACTGGTTTCAACTTGTATGAAATGTCTCAACTGGTTTTAACAGATTTTCACTGGTTTTCAACAGGTCTCTGTTTCTAACTAATTTCAACTGGTTTCAAGTAGTTTTAACTTTTTCAACTGGTTTCAACTGGTTTTAACTAGTTTCAAGTAATTTTAACAGGTTTCGACTGATCTAAACTGGTTTCAACTGATTTTGACTGGTTTCAACTGATTTAAACTAGTTTCCACTGGTCTCATCTGGTTTCAATTGTTCTCGATTTTTTTCAACTGGTTTCAACTGATCTCAACTGGTTTCAGCTGATTTGAACTGTTCTCGACTGATTTCAACTGTTCTCGACTGTTTTCAACGGGTTTCAACTGATCTCAACTGGTTTCAACTGATTTTGACCGGTTTCAACTGGTTTTAACCGGTTTTAACTAGTTTCAAGTGGTCTCAACTGGTTTCAACTAGTTTCAACTGTTTTCAACTGATTTTAACTGGTTTTAACTAGTTTCAACTGATCTCAACTGGTTTCAACTGATTTGAACTGTTCTCGACTGTTTTCAACGGGTTTCAACTGATCTCAACTGGTTTCAACTGATTTTGAACGGTTTCAACTGGTTTTAACCGGTTTTAACTAGTTTCAAGTGGTCTCAACTGGTTTCAACTAGTTTCAACTGTTTTCAACTGATTTTAACTGGTTTTAACTAGTTTCAACTGGTTTCATCTGGTTTGAACTGGTTTAAACTGGTCTCAACTGGTTTTAACTTGTTTCATCTTCTTTTCTTGATATTCATCTTTGCATTCATCCAGGTTTGATTCATCTTTTTTGTTTTCAATTTGCATTTCTTTATAGTAATTGCTTTCATCATTTCTTTTCAAACTTATCCATCTCTCCCTTGCTTTGCTTTATAATACAAGTTTCTCTTCTTCCCTTCCATTGTCTTTTAATGAACGCTCTATTTTGTAAACCTTTTGTTTTTGTGGGTTGAACTTTTTGAATACTTGAGATCAGTTGAAACTAGTTAACACCAGTTGAACCCAGTTAAAACCAGTTTAACTAGACGAAACCAGTTAAAACCAGTTGAGATCAGTTCAATTCAGTTGAAACCAGATGAAAGCAGTTAAAACCAGTTGAGACTAGTTCAAACCAGTTGAAACCAGTTGAGAAATTAGTGTGTGTAATGAGTCTCGGCATTATAACGGTGATGAAATCAAATTAGTCCATACTGAAAGTTTCATTGAATTCCCAGTAAATTGGGTATTTGGCAGTAACAACGCAAAGTAAAGAAACATCGGGCAGTATATTCGATGTATTGTACAAGGAGAGAAAATTCCTTGTATTTGTTATGTTGATTTCGTC